>NC_134275.1:57688601-57881101 GCF_031893055.1 Leptodactylus fuscus | reverse complement strand
ATCTATCTATCTATCTATCTATCTCCTATCTATCTATTATCTATCTATCTATCTATCTATCTATCTATCTCATATCTACCGTATCTATCTATCTATCTATCTATCTATCTATCTATCTATCTATCTCCTATCTATCTATTATCTATCTATCTATCTATCTATCTATCTATCTATCTATCTATCTATCTATCTATCTATCTATCTATCTCATATCTACCGTATCTATCTATCTATCTATCTATCTATCTATCTATCTATCTATCTATCTATTTATTATCTATCTATCTATCTATCTATCTATCTATCTATCTATCTCATATCTACCGTATCTATCTATCTATCTATCTATCTATCTATCTATCTATCTATCTATCTATCTATCTATCTATCTCATATCTACCGTATCTATCTATCTATCTCATATCTACCGTATCTATCTATCTATCTATCTATCTATCTATCTATCTATCTATCTATCTATCTCCTATCTATCTATCTATCTATCTATCTATCTATCTATCTATCTATCTATCTATCTATCTATCTCCTATCTATCTATCTATCTATTTCATAACTACCTACCTCTCTATCATCTATCTCCATATGTTTGATATTATCTATATCTTTCTATCTCTGTGCCTCATATCTATCTATTCATCCATTATCTGCACTCTCTACAGTCGGAGCTCTTTGCTGTTTGGAGCCGCCATATTGCGGTCTGCGGTGCAGTAAACTTTTCTTTTCCGTGAAATGAAGAGATCAACAAGATATATTCTTTTAATAACTTGTCCAAATTGAAAGATAATAGACATTTTGTAATCAGATCCTGAGGATACGAGAGCTCATTATATGCGGGATAAGTGACGCCCGGAGATGAGCGCTGCTCGCCGTAATATTTTCAGGGTTGTTAAATCTTCACTTTGACATCACTCAGCTCTTTATTAATGAGTCACAAATTGGAATAAATCATCCCTGACAATCCCAGATCTGCTCTAAGTGCTCCCTACAAGAGGTGTCAGGCGGTGCCCACTATAAAGGCTGCTGTGGGGTGTGAAGAGGATGTGGGGTGTGTTATAGTCTATGGTGGGCACACAATGTAATGGTTACAGTCTATGGTGGGCGCACAGTGTATTGGTTACAGTCTATGGTGGGCACACAATGTAATGGTTACAGTCTATAGTGGGCACACAATGTAATGGTTACAGTCTGTGGTGGGCACACAATGTAATGGTTACAGTCTGTGGTGGGCACACAATGTAATGGCTACAGTCTATGGTGGGCACACATTGTAATGGTTACAGTCTATGGTGGGCGCACAGTGTAATGGTTACAGTCTATGGTGGGCACACAATGTAATGGTTACAGTCTGTGGTGGGCGCACAATGTATTGGCTACAGTCTATGGTGGGCACACATTGTAATGGTTACAGTCTATGGTGGGCGCACAGTGTAATGGTTACAGTCTATGGTGGGCACACAATGTAATGGTTACAGTCTATGGTGGGCACACAATGTAATGGTTACAGTCTATGGTGGGCACACAATGTAATGGTTACAGTCTATGGTGGGCACACAGTGTAATGGTTACAGTCTATGGTGGGCACACAGTGTAATGGTTACAGTCTATGGTGGGCACACAATGTAATGGTTACAGTCTATGGTGGGCACACAGTGTAATGGTTACAGTCTGTGGTGGGCACACAGTGTAATGGTTACAGTCTATGGTGGGCACACAGTGTAATGGTTACAGTCTATGGTGGGCACACAATGTAATGGTTACAGTCTGTGGTGGGCACACAGTGTAATGGTTACAGTCTATGGTGGGCACACAATGTAATGGTTACAGTCTGTGGTGGGCACACAGTGTAATGGTTACAGTCTATGGTGGGCACACAGTGTAATGGTTACAGTCTATGGTGGGCACACAATGTAATGGTTACAGTCTATGGTGGGCACACAGTGTAATGGTTACAGTCTGTGGTGGGCACACAGTGTAATGGTTACAGTCTATGGTGGGCACACAATGTAATGTGTCATCTCTGCATCATAGAAAGTTTTGGACTTATCTAATGGACTTTGTAAATCCTTACTATATAATAAATCTCTGCTTGCTGTTGCTGAAAGGGATCATTCATTCATTCATTACATCCAGAAACCAAAAAGTCCACACATATCTAATGAGTTTCACAGCTGAAGCTTTGCTACAATGTAAGGGCTCGTTCACACAGAGTTTTTTGGCAGCGGATTGTGATGTTGAATCCGCCTGCCAAAACGACTCCCATTGACTTCAATGGGAGCTGCTCGTTTCTTTTTCCCGCTAGCTAGTACCGGAAAAAAGAAGTGAGATGACCTATCTTGCCTAAGATTCTGAGGCTGACTCAGCCGCGGCGTCCACGGCACGTGACTCTCTCCCGATTAGGCCCATTATTTTGGGCCTAATTCGAAATGGAATGCCGCGGCAGGAAGCGGAGACCGAA
Source organism: Leptodactylus fuscus (assembly GCF_031893055.1). Lineage (NCBI taxonomy): Eukaryota > Metazoa > Chordata > Amphibia > Anura > Leptodactylidae > Leptodactylus > Leptodactylus fuscus. The sequence goes on along the minus strand of NC_134275.1, from coordinate 57,878,625 downwards.
AATGGTGACTTACATACATAAGATCTATTAGAAATATGCACAATGTTTTTTGGATCATTCTATTCTTATCCCCGTAACTATGAATCTCTGTGTGAGCTCCTGCGTGTGGGCAGAACATATAAGATTTCCTACAGAAATATACTCATATTCTGCTTATTGTGTCCCCATAGCTCCAGGCCTGGGAGACCCCCAAAGCGATCGCTGGGAGTTGCAATTCAGGAGAACGCTCGTCTGCTGCCACACGGAGTCCAGAGTCTGTTATCTCCGGGACTGATCTCCCCCACAGGTAATAATAATTCTTTGATCACCCCGATCCCTTAATCCACTGCATTAAAACTGTATTATTTATCCTGTACTGATCCTGAGTTACATCCTGTATTATACTCCAGAGCTGCACTCACTATTCTGCTGGTACAGTCACTGTGTACATACATTACTTATCCTGTACTGATCCTGAGTTACATCCTGTATTATACTCCAGAGCTGTGCTCACTATTCTGCTGGTACAGTCACTGTGTACATACATTACATTACTTATCCTGTACTGATCCTGAGTTACATCCTGTATTATACTCCAGAGCTGCGCTCACTATTCTGCTGGTACAGTCACTGTGTACATACATTACTTATCCTGTACTGATCCTGAGTTACATCCTGTATTATACTCCAGAGCTGTGCTCACTATTCTGCTGGTACAGTCACTGTGTACATACATTACATTACTTATCCTGTACTGATCCTGAGTTACATCCTGTATTATACTCCAGAGCTGCGCTCACTATTCTGCTGGTACAGTCACTGTGTACATACATTACTTATCCCGTACTGATCCTGAGTTACAGCCTGTATTATACTCCAGAGCTGCGCTCACTATTCTGCTGGTACAGTCACTGTGTACATACATTACATTACTTATCCTGTACTGATCCTGAGTTACATCCTGTATTATACTCCAGAGCTGCGCTCACTATTCTGCTGGTACAGTCACTGTGTACATACATTACATTACTTATCCTGTACTGATCCTGAGTTACATCCTGTATTATACTCCAGAGCTGCGCTCACTATTCTGCTGGTACAGTCACTGTGTACATACATGACATTACTTATCCTGTACTGATCCTGAGTTACATCCTGTATTATACTCCAGAGCTGCGCTCACTATTCTGCTGGTACAGTCACTGTGTACATACATTACATTACTTATCCTGTACTGATCCTGAGTTACATCCTGTATTATACTCCAGAGCTGCGCTCACTATTCTACTGGTACAGTCACTGTGTACATACATGACATTACTTATCCTGTACTGATCCTGAGTTACATCCTGTATTATTCTCCAGAGCTGCACTCACTATTCTGCTGGTACAGTCACTGTGTACATACATTACATTACTTATCCTGTACTGATCCTGAGTTACATCCTGTATTATACTCCAGAGCTGCACTCACTATTCTGCTGGTACAGTCACTGTGTACATACATTACATTACTTATCCTGTACTGATCCTGAGTTACATCCTGTATTATACTCCAGAGCTGCACTCACTATTCTGCTGGTGCAGTCACTGTGTACATACATTACATTACTTATCCTGTATTATACTCCAGAGCTGCACTCACTATTCTACTGGTACAGTCACTGTGTACATACATTACATTACTTATCCTGTACTGATCCTGAGTTACATCCTGTATTATACTCCAGAGCTGCGCTCACTATTCTACTGGTACAGTCACTGTGTACATACATTACATTACTTATCCTGTACTGATCCTGAGTTACATCCTGTATTATACTCCAGAGCTGCGCTCACTATTCTGCTGGTGCAGTCACTGTGTACATACATTACATTACTTATCCTGTACTGATCCTGAGTTACATCCTGTATTATACTCCAGAGCTGCGCTCACTATTCTACTGGTACAGTCACTGTGTACATACATTACATTACTTATCCTGTACTGATCCTGAGTTACATCCTGTATTATACTCCAGAGCTGCGCTCACTATTCTGCTGGTGCAGTCACTGTGTACATACATTACATTACTTATCCTGTGCTGATCCTGAGTTACATCCTGTATTATACTCCAGAGCTGCGCTCACTATTCTGCTGGTACAGTCACTGTGTACATACATTACATTACTTATCCTGTACTGATCCTGAGTTACATCCTGTATTATACTCCACAGCTGCAATCAATTCTGCAGTCTCACAGCTAAAATCTACCATTGTTCCTTGCTTGTTCAGTGTCTGTATGCTTCTTTTGATGCATTGCTGTCTTTGCACCTAGTTCTGTATAGTTCATGTTACCCCCCCCCCCCCCCCCACACACACACACACACACACACACATTGTATTACAGAAGTTCAGCTGTTGTATTGTGTTATATTCTGTAATAATCTGGTCGGTGATCTCGGTGGTTTCTGTCTATTAGATGTCTCTTGTATTCCTGGCTGTCTGAGATGTTCCTGGACTCCTCACCTCGGCTCTGACGATAATTCGCTTCCTTCATTATATAATATAACCTCGTCCTCCCCTCCCCCTTCGGCCACTTGTCCATCTTGCATTTGGGATTTCTCCTGACAGGTAAGCATTGTCCTGTCCTCATCCTTGCGGAATCCTCTCTGCTCACAAACCTTTAGATGTGACATCTCCTCTGATGTATACAAGTAATACATTAATATGATTAAACTAATGAGTGGCAGAACCGCTGCCAAACGTCACTCGTCCACCGCAGACGGGAATCTCGTCCTGTCCCCCTGCGGTGTGCGGATCGCCAGGAACCTGCGCATTGTCACGGTGATAGATGACGCATCCTATGGTGCATTACATCCCATCTGCTCTGTCCCCATATAATCTATGTAAGGCGGGACGCTCGTCTAAGCCACCATTCCAAAGATCCGCAAAATCCTATAACCCCCCCCTCCCCCAATCTCAGTAATTTATGCTTCAGCGACCGCCGTGTCTCCGGGGGAAATAACAAATTATCACATTTAAATAACGCGAATGATTCTGTTCTGTTTGTTTTATTTGTGATGTGTACGATGTGACTGTCACCGCTGACCCCGATCTGTCGTCCTGTAATTGTCTCCGAGACGCAGAGCGTACGAGAAATTTCTGAATCCAGAACTGAGCGCCGCGCTGCCGGTATCTAAGTAAAGGGCCGGGGCCAAATATAATGAAAATAAAGCCCAATTATTGTATAGAGAAAAATTCTGCAACTTTCTAATTGACTTTGTAGTTGTCACCATGGCCTGAAGACGTCTTGTCCTAGTACGTGTTACAATTGTATCCAGTGTACACAATTCTCACATGTCACCTGCACTGATACATTGTAACAGATATATAATCCTATATGATACTATACGGTTCCATCCATGTGACTCCACCCTTTTGAGATCGCTCGTCTGCCATTGGTCCTGGTTCAACTCGCCTTCTGGAATTCGATTGGTGGGTGTGGTTATAAAGATAAATAAGCCACACCCTACAACTGTCAGTCACATATATATATATATATATATATATATATATATATATATATATAGAGCTATCCCTATATTAACCACTGCCCATAAAGGGAGTCTATCTATCAAAAAACACATTTTTAAGTAATGGCACATTCTTTCATTCTTTGCTTCTCCCCGCCGTTTCTGCAAAATTCAGTTTCTTCTCTTACGCAGATTCAGATCCTGCAGCATCGGGGAGCGTTCCCCCAATGTTCTGAGCACCCCTCGCGTCATAACTCTTCACCACCCCTTTTATGCTTCTGATTACTCCCCTCTTCCTCTTCTCCAGATCTTCTGTCTTTCGCGGGCATCTGGCGCAGCGCTGTACGTGTGTAAAATATTGCGCCTGCGCAATTGGCCCTGCCACTTCAGATTGGGGAAGAGCCGACTGCGCATGTCCGAGCATCCATTTTCGTGTGGTCTGCTACACGAGTGTACTTCACCAGCACGTTTATGTAGAAGACCACCGAAAAATGGCCACCCGGACATGAGCAGTCGGCTCTGCCTGATCCCAAAGTGTCAGAGCTGATTGCGCATGCGCGAGGTTTGATTTATGTGCAGCGCTGCATCCGATGCCTGTGAAAGGCAGAAGAGGAGGAGGGGAGTGATCAGAAGCATAAAAGGGGTGGTGGGAAGTTATGATACGGGGGTACTCGGAGGACTGGTGGAACACCCCCAGTGCTTCGTGACCCTAATTTGCATAAGAATTTATAGGCGGGGAGAAGCAAAGAAGTAAAGGTAGGAGTAGAATAGTCTTTAAAAAGGCTATTCCAACGTACCATTAGTTACAAATGTGTTTTTCGAATGATGGACTCACTTCAAAACGCAAAAAAAATCCTTGCATTTTCCTCTTGTGAGTTATTTCTGGTAATTCTCTGTTACTAGGAAAGCTGGGTGACATCCAATATGGATATAATTTCATAAGACTGAAGCTGATTGGCCATTGATTTCCTGTCATAGAATCAATACAATACATTGTTGCTGTTGCAGTGACTTGTGGTTGCCATAGACAACATCACTGCATACATTGTGACACGTGTATATGAAGGTTCCTAGGTCACCTGCGTTCACTTGTGCCAACTATAAAATATGTTTATCCTGCAAAAAAAATACTTTATTTTTTTTATTTCGGTCATGAAGCGCGAGTTCTTTCTGGAATTGACTGAACGTGATTAAGTCTGGATGCGCAAATAGCATAAATTACGCTCCTCGTAAATGTTATATATGGCGCGGCATATGGCGAGTCACAAGGAGTTGTTAATTAACGCTTCCAGCGGCGGTGACTTAGTGAGCGGCTGCGACATCTCCGAGGTTTTAGGAAATCCATAAGATCGTGGGATATTGCGGTGGAGCCATATGTTCATCCCCTGACGGAGCGTGCTGGAAATACGACGCTTGCTGGATACGGCTAGGAGGAAAGATCAGGAATTTCGGTAGTACTTGGGAATAGTTTTTTCGTCGCCCTACAAGGCTGCGCCGCCCCGAACTCCATAATTCAGAGCGCACCCGCTGTCCACAGATCAAAAGAGGTTTTTTTAAGTTTCTAAGCAATTTATGTTGCTACAGCTCCTATGGAGATGACTTTGTATCCATGACAGACTTAACAGACTACTTACAAACTCTTGTATAGTCGGATTCTGAAGTGTCTAAAATTTTTATTTTTGGTCTGCACTTGATGGATTCCAGATTACTGGGACATGCAGAATATTTCCTACTGATTTTACGGAGTTGTTGCAATCTGCTGCTGAGCTGTGATGTAATAACTAGAGATGAGCGAGTAGTGAAATATTCGAGATTAGATATTCGTTTCGAGTAGAGCCTCAATATTCGACTACTCGATTGAATATCGAATCCCATTATAGTCTATGGGAAAAAATGCTCGTTTCAGGGGAAACCACTATTCGACTAAAGGAGAGTCACCAAGTCCACAAGTAGCAAGAGGAGAGTGTGTAGGAGGATTGCTGTGCAGTTAAAGCACACGGACCCCATTATAGTCTATGGGGTCCGTGCGCTTTAACTGCACAGCGCTTGCAGTTGCGCCAATAAAAAGTAAGCTCCCTCGAAACAGCAAGCTGCCAGCTCTCCCGACTAGCAAGGATGAGCCTGCTGCAGAACCAGCATTGATTTGCCGAATGCTATACACTGTATAGCATTCGGCCAATCAACGCTTGTTCTGAATCAAATATTTATAGCTAGTAGTAGTCGATCGAGAACAAATATTTCGAATACCGTAGTATTTAATCAAATACCTACTCGATCGAATACTACTCGCTCATCTAGTAATAACGTCTTGTAGTCTATCCTTATGTAGATGGATTCGTCCTGTATTTGTCAAGGTCACCCTGACTCTATTAGTGGACCTGCCTCACCGGCTCCTGCTACTTGATGATTCACAGGAACATATGTCAAGTAGAAAACCTCTTAAAACGAGTGTGAGTCAGAACCGCGGCGATAACCGACTCATTAGATAATGGCGATTTCCTAATACAGGATATTTGTCACAATACTGAGTCTGGGGGCACAAGCTAAGGGGGCATAGAAGCTTATCTGTGTATAGTGGTCAGCGAGATAGGGCAAGGCTTTGTACACACCATGCACACTCACTGACCCCATACGTATCAGGTGTATACAGAAGTGAGCCCGGGCAAAACTCAGGACAGGTCGTGTATTTGTCTATTTTGCAGCCCGGGCTCACTAGAGGAAGTGAATCAGTCCATGGATGTGCAGGAGATACACGTCATCCATGTGCGGTTTCACCACGTATCGGGCACATACACACGCTTACTTCCATGTAGCCTTGGTTTATATGCATAAGATAGCAATGCTCAGAGTCTGTATCCATACTTCCAAACTTTTAAAGGACAGAAAGAGGGACAAAAAGTGGGCGGACTGTGACAAATTTAGCTCCACCCACTTCTAATTTCACTATGCCCTTTCCCATCCATTTCTCATTGGGTATCCCACAGTATACCCTGCACCCCACATTTCACCCCCACACAGTGCACCCATGCACCCCACATTTCACCCCCCACCCACAGTCAAATTTGCACCCCACATCCCTCCACGGTACACCCTGAACCATCTCCCCCTCACACACAGTCCACCCTGCATCTCTCATCCCCCCTCCCCAGTACCTTAGACCAGACATCTCTCCAACTCTTCCTGGACTGCATGGGATACAAAGACACGCCTATGGGGGCCACACGGTGGCTCAGTGGTTAGCACTGCAGCTTTACAGCACAGGAGTCCAGGTGTTCAAATCCCTCCAAGGGCATAAAACCATCTGCAAGGAGTTTGTATGTTCTCCCCGTGTTTGCATGGATTTCCATCCAATATTCCAAAAAAGACATACTGGTAGGGAAAAATGTACATTGTGAGGTCTAATGTGGGGCTCACAATCTACATAAAAAAAAAAAAAGAAGACACGCCTATCTAATCACGTGACCGTCTGACGTCACACAGGTCCTTCTGAGTACAGTAGTCAAACTTTCCACCGATCACCCCCCACTCTTATCCCAGTTGCAACCTATTATCTGTTATAAGAGCGGGTGGTGATCAGGGGAAAGTTTGTTAATAAGCAAAACACGTCAGGGACAAATCGGGACATGCAGTAAACCGCGAGGGACCGCAGGACAGCAGTCTAAAATGGGGACTGTCTCGTGGGATGCGGGATGATTGGGAGCCATTTGTATTTGTGTCTGGAGAGGTTCAGTCTGGCCGCTTTCTGACTTACTCCTGTTTTCTGCTTTCTCGGACTTGTTGCTTGTGGAGTTGCAGGTTCAGAGCTCAGGCTGGGATCACATTCGCACCGGAGTCTATAAACTTGGCGGAGAGAAAGGTTCTGTATAGAGGAACTTTATCCTCCACTGCTTTCAGTTTTGAAACTAAACTATTGTAGTCAAAGGGGTCCTACGGTCTCCATGTTTAACAGCTGTGTTAGTGGTCCAGCTCTTGTTGTTGGGGTTCCCCAGCGATCTGACCGAGAGAGACCACAGCGCTAGTGTGAACCTTGTGTCAGGTGTCGTTCTTTGTAAGGCCTTCTACACATCTGTATTGGTATTGTGTCCATGGAGTCCCCATGCAGACTTCCCCGAACGGAATACCGAACGCAGATGTGAACGAAGGTTAAGATGTGAATCAAGTCTGTAGTTTTTTTGCCACTTGTTAGTGGTAGTGGCGGTTGTTGTTGTTTTTGGCCAATTTTAGAGCCAAAGAAAAGGGTAACAAACTCGTAAAGGGGAATTTTTACTAATTTACTTTAAAAAAGCTCCAGAATTTTGTTGTATATTGTGCCAAATAACGGTGTAATATGGCTTGTGTCATATTTATGAAGCGTAGACACAGCTTTTATGAAAATAAGGTTTTGGCTTTACACGAAAAGTTGTGATTCACAGTGCACATCTGCGTTCGTGTTTCCGTTCGGGGAGTACGCATGGGGACCCCACGAACAGAAACCTGTATGCATTAAATAGCAATTACCTAAGAAAGCACACGGACCCCATAGGCTATAATGAGGTCCGTGTGGTTTCTGCACAAAACATGCGGAGAGAATAATGCTGCTCGCCGTACTTTTTTCTCCGCATGTTTGGTGCGGAACCCACACGGACCCCATTGTAGTCTATAGGGTCCGTGTGGTTTCTTAGGTAACTGATTTTTAATGTGTATAGGTTTCTGTTCGTGGGGTCCCGGAACGGAAACGTGAACTCAGATGTGAATCAGGCCAAAGACACTTTGATAAATCTGGTGTTGTATAACGCTGTCTAGTCTTAAGTTTGCACTTTTAGTGTTAGTAAATCTGCCCTCTGTCATGGTGATAGATGACATATCGAATGGTGAATTGCATCAGAAACTGCACCACATACTAAGTTTTAGACTAGATAGTCTTCTACTACACCAGATTTATCACAGTGCCTTATGGTAAATCTGTCACATTATTACACTGCTCAGTGTAACTTACATCTCCCATTAGTTGGATTAATTTATGTCAGAAGATGCTCCAGAATTTCCATTGTTTTGGCACATGGTGTAAGACTAAGTTCACACGGGGTTTTTTGGTCTGGAACCTGAGGCGGAGGCCGCCTCAGGTTACGGTCCAAAATACGGGTAGCTACGACTGGGTGCTGGTGCAGTTCATCGGCATCCAGTTGCGCACTCCGCTCCAAATTAGGCCCAAATGAATGGGCCTAGTCGGGAGGAGGGAGTGTCTTCAGGCGGATGTCAAAGGCGACTCCGCCTGAAAGAATGAGCATGCCCCTTCTATTTTCTGGGAGCTGGAGCAAACCGGCTCCCGGAAAAAAAGAACTGAACGGCTCCCATTGACGCTGGGTTCACACCTGCGTTCTTCTTTCCGTTCTATGGTTTCCGTCTTCTGCATGCCAGAAGACGGAAACCATAGACCGGGTCCGGCCGTGAGCGGCGGTGAGCGTTTTAGGCTCTCCGCCGCGAAACCGGATTTTTTTTATCCGGACACAGAGTACTGTGTCTGGATTATAAAACCCGGTTTCGCGGCGGAGAGCGCAAAACGCTCACGGCCGGACATCTCTCTCACCCATTCAAATGAATGGGTGAGAGAGACTCCTGCAGGTTTCCGTCTCCTGCCTCTGTTTTAGGCAGGAAACGGAAACCTGCAGTACGGAGAGGGCGACGCAGATGTGAACGAGCCCTGATTTCAATGGGAGCCGCCCTTTTGGTTAGGATTTTGAGGCGGATACGGCCTCAAACTCCTGACCAAAATACCCCATGTGAACTCAGCCTAAATGTTGTATCTTACGAAAACAGACATAGGTCACTGTGTAGACACAGAAGTCTGCATGGGACCTGAGAGGTTGTGGAGGTGACGGAAGCTGCCCTGCATTGTTACACAGGGTCTTATGGGGAAAAATATGCAAATAAGTGCTCCATGAAGGAAACATTTTGGAAGTTTTAGCCTTGACTGAATTCCTCCAAAAGGAAGAGCTGGAGCGCTAGGGCAGGGTGTGCTGCAGGGTAGGGGTGAGAAGTGATAGATGTGGGTCAGAAGGCTCCTATTCACACTACTCATTGCCCAGACACATCCTTTAGTGGCTAAGTATCCCGCACTCCCGCCAGCGTCTCATTGTACCGCGCACTTAAGCAGAAACCGCCGCGGCGTCCTCTCTCCGCTCAGCAGAGTGCAATTGACTTGGCCCCGGCGATTGTAGGAGCAGGTGACTTGATTACTCTGAAATCAGGCAGAAAATGTCCTCTCCTGGTTACTCGAGTGAATCAGTCAAATTATCGAGTGGCACGACGAATCCAATGCCTCGGGCCATCAGAGCTGCCACTTTGTATAAGTCAAGCCTTCACTTACTGTGAAATCCCCTGTTTTTTTTTTCTTTCCTTTTTTTTTTGTTTAATGTCATTCTCTTACATTTAATATTCCCTTTACCATTATTTCCTGCTAATTCCTCTGTACTATAGTGAAACACGATGAAATGCAAAATACATGTACCAACACCACAGTCCTGGTTGATGAATATAATTCTAGAACTGCAGTTTAGACTGACACACAGTAAACGGTTCCATGTCTTGATTTCTCTATATGATATTACCGCCGTTGCAGCTGCGGATGGTCGGCGCACATTACGATGCATCGAGGAATCAGCATGTGGCTGGTGAATCATTTACAGTATATATAATACCAGCGGGGGAGGGCACAGTTTTTACATAATTATTTTAATTGATTCAATTAGCCATTGTCATAACCAGCGGCAAATGGAATGAAATTGCTTGAAATGCATAAAATAAGAAACGGTGAGCGGCAGATGTCCAGACCGGGATCCTGTGAGCGGCTTTCACACTTCTTTCTGTTGTCTGATAAATGATTTGTGCTGCAGGTATCTCAGAGGATTGTCTGCACTGGGTGCAAGTGTAACAAAGCCTCAGCTGTCAGTCCTGGGGCAGGAGGGGTTTCCATTGAGCAGAGGTGTTGACCGTGGGGAGGGAAAGAAAAAAAATATATGATGAAGAAGAATATTGGACCTTTCTTGATATGAGCTTGTGACGTTCCTCTAGGATGTAGAAGAGCTGGTGACGTTCATCTAAGATGTAGCAGAGCTGGTGATGTTTCTTTAGGTTGTAGCAGAGCTGGTGACATTTCTCTAGGATGTAGCAGAGCTGGTGACATTCTTGTAGGATGTAGCAGAGCTGGTGATGTTTCTCTAGGTTGTAGCAGAGCTGGTGACATTTCTCTAGGATGTAGCAGGGCTGATGACATGTCTCTAGGATGTAGTGGAGCTGGTCATGCTCCTGTAGAGTGTAGCAGAGCTGGTGATGTTTCTCTAGGATGTAGCAGAGCTGGTGACATTCTTGTAGGATGTAGCAGAGCTGGTGACATTCTTGTAGGATGTAGCAGGGCTGGTGACATTCCTCTAGGATGTAGCAGAGCTGGCCCGCCCGCCCCTTACCACCCTAATATGGCCAACCCCCCCCCAACTTTTTATTCCTGGTGTACAAGTAATAAATCTCACCCAAGTGGATACAATTGTAACTAAACCTCAGCTGTGACACAGGACAGACCAGGTCAGGATGGATCTTCAGTTCTCCTCTACTGATACATTATTTACTCTACTTCTATAGCACCAATATATTCTGTAGTGCTTTAGCAAGGCAAAGGGGGTGAAAGCAGAGCCCATAGATAAGACTCCAGAGCCAGCGCCCCCTACTGGAAAACCTTGTATCAACCATTCTTGCAGGTCACCAGTTGCATATTGGTTGATCAGGAGAGGAGAGGGGCGAGAAGACCCCAAGGCTACTTCTTGATGTTTTCTTTAAGGCCCCTTGTCTCCATTCTGAACTTTAAATAATCCCCTGGTGAGCGCAGCGGGGGTGGGGGTCAGCAGGATCCATATGTTATCCACATGAAGTCCTGGAATTATCGCTGGGTGAAGTGAAACGCTTCGCACTCCATTCACTGCTGAAGCTACGACTCACAGAACCAAGGTGAAGGTGCGCCCTATTCTCATCCAACCCACCCTATTATGGGATATTGGTTTGTCCTTTGTGTATAGGCCATCAATATCAATTAGGTGGCTGATCCAGGTATTCACACCCTACCAGTAGGCTTTGTGAGGGGCCCCAGGTAAGTGCTCTGACTGCTTCAATGTCCCATGTCACGTGACTTACTAGCAGATTTTGCAGCTTCATCCCATTCACTAAACGAGTACCCAGATTTGGACCCCCAACATGCTGATAAGCAGAGGGTGCAGTTTATCCCAGGTTTGGGAGCCTAAGGGGCCCCATAAGGTGTCTCTTCCAATATGAGTAGGCCAGTACTATAAGCTATACATTATAGTTGGGGGGCCTGGCACAGATTTTACATTGGAAGCTTCATATTACGCCTCTGCTGATAAGGCTAGACCAGAAACCCCTTTAATCTAGCTTTTCATGGATGGAGAGATGTTGTGAATGGTTTACATTCATGACTATCCCTTTAATGTCCCTTTAAGTGCAGCTCCTTCCCTCTCCCTCAGCAGGATATCCCAGTCCCCTCCATCTCATCCCAGCCTTGGACTTCTATGTGCTCCTTGTATCTAATATTCATCGCGATGGAGCGATTCTAGCCATTATATGGACCGTTATCAGCTTGTTCTATGGGAAATCTCAACATCTGGAATAATTGGTCGTCGACTTATACTGAGTTAGAAGAAATGTCATATATGGCGTCATTTTCTTGTGTGTCACTCGAAATCACTGCCTTGTGTGTTTGTTTGCACACGGGGTTTCTGTTTTGTGACTACATTGTATCCTTGTGTCGGCAGGTGGCCATATCTTGGGGTTAAACCTACATGTACGCACATGGATGCTATATGTGGGCCGTCCATGCGCTTCAACAACCCTTACGTTTCACTTATGAGCCTGGGCTGCAAAACAGAAAGGGATAAAACTTGTCCTGAGTTTTGCCCCAGGGTTCGCAACCCCCTATGTGGTCCTGTGATAATATACAATCATGTGTAAGGGGCCATAAGAAAATAATGGATTAGTGTATGAGCCTGGAAAACATGGATATCGCCCTGACGGGTGGGGTACATGGCAGCTCACTAGGATATGTTTCCCTTTACTTCTTGAATATCTCTGTGTGCCCCCGGACTAATCCCCTCCTGATGTAGAGCGGGCACATGTGGAGTGAATTTGGTGTACACCTGTAGTGTAACGTATCCAGTATGCTCCGCCATGACATCAAAGCCCCCCATACACGACCCTCAAAATGAGGCCACTTTATTATTTCCACTGTTTAGGTCTCTCTGATTTGGATACAATAACAAATATGGTGATGATTATGATATGCGATATCGGTGCGGGGGGCGCTGCTCGTACCTCATGTACATAAACACTGGTGGTAGTAATGTCAGACCCCGGTCACTTATCACATCGCTCCGGAGATAGATCCGGTATTGTATAGCTGTGTATTATCTATATATCCACATCCGCACATTCATCAGCTGCAAAATGATGTCAATAAAGTTTAAAGGGAAACCCCGCACCAGCTCTGGGGCCCCTAAACCCCAAGAATCTAAAAATATGTAATGTAGCTATGTTAATAAATGTCACAGTACAGAGATAATACACACAGTGATGTCACAGTACAGGGATAATACACACAGTGATGTCACAGTACAGGGATAATACACACAGTGATGTCACAGTACAGAGATAATACACACAGTGATGTCACAGTACAGGGATAATACACACAGTGATGTCACAGTACAGGATAATACACACAGTGATGTCACAGTACAGGGATAATACACACAGTGATGTCACAGTGCAGAGATAATACACACAGTGATGTCACAGTACAGGGATAATACAAACAGTGATGTCACAGTACAGAGATAATACACACAGTGATGTCACAGTACAGAGATAATACACACAGTGATGTCACAGTACAGGGATAATACACACAGTGATGTCACAGTACAGAGATAATACACACAGTGATGTCACAGTACAATGATAATACACACAGTGTTGTCACAGTACAGAGATAATACACACAGTGATGTCACAATACAGGGATAATACACACAGTGACGTCATAGTACAATGATAATACACACAGTGATGTCACAGTACAGGGATAATACACATAGTGATGTCACAGTACAGAGATAATACACATAGTGATGTCACAGTACAGGATAATACACACAGTGATGTCACAGTACAGGGATAATACACACAGTGATGTCACAATACAGGGATAATACACACAGTGACGTCACAATACAGGGATAATACACACAGTGACGTCATAGTACAATGATAATACACACAGTGATGTCACAGTACAGGATAATACACACAGTGATGTCACAGTACAGGGATAATACACACAGTGATGTCACAGTACAGAGATAATACACACAGTGATGTCACAGTACAGGGATAATACACACAGTGATGTCACAATACAGGGATAATACACACAGTGACGTCATAGTACAATGATAATACACACAGTGATGTCACAGTACAGAGATAATACACACAGTGATGTCACAGTACAGGGATAATACACACAGTGATGTCACAATACAGGGATAATACACACAGTGACGTCATAGTACAATGATAATACACACAGTGATGTCACAGTACAATGATAATACACACAGTGATGTCACAGTACAGGATAATACACACAGTGATGTCACAGTGAGGGATAATACACACAGTGATGTCATAGTACAATGATAATACACACAGTGATGTCACAGTACAGAGATAATACACACAGTGATGTCACAGTACAGAGATAATACACACAGTGATGTCACAGTACAGGATAATTCACACAGTGATGTCACAGTACAGGGATAATACACACAGTGATGTCACCGTGCAGAGATAATACTCACAGTGATGTCACAGTACAGGATAATACACACAGTGATGTCACAGTACAGGGATAATACACACAGTGATGTCACAGTACAGGATAATACACATAGTGATGTCACAGTACAGGGATAATACACACAGTGATGTCACAGTACAGGATAATACACACAGTGATGTCACAGTACAGGGATAATACACACAGTGATGTCACAGTACAGGGATAATACACACAGTGATGTCACAGTACAGGGATAATACTCACAGTGATGTCACAGTACAGAGATAATACACACAGTGATGTCACAGTACAGGATAATACACACAGTGATGTCACAGTACAGGGATAATACACACAGTGATGTCACAGTACAGGATAATACACACAGTGATGTCACAGTACAGGGATAATACACACAGTGATGTCATAGTACAATGATAATACACACAGTGATGTCACAGTACAGGGGTAATACACACAGTGATGTCATAGTACAATGATAATACACACAGTGATGTCACAGTACAGGGATAATACACACAGTGATGTCACAGTACAGGGATAATACACACAGTGATGCCACAGTACAGGGATAATACGCACAGTGATGTCACAGTACAGGATAATGCACACAGTGATGTCACAGTACAGGGATAATACACACAGTGATGTCACAGTACAGGGATAATACACACAGTGATGTCACAGTACAGGATAATACACACAGTGATGTCACAGTACAGAGATAATACACACAGTGATGTCACAGTACAGGGATAATACACACAGTGATGTCACAGTACAGGATAATACACACAGTGATGTCACAGTACAGGGATAATACACACAGTGATGTCACAGTACAGGATAATACACACAGTGATGTCACAGTACAGGATAATACACACTGATGTCACAGTACAGAGATAATACACACAGTGATGTCACAGTACAGGATAATACACACAGTGATGTCACAGTACAGGGATAATACACACAGTGATGTCACAGTACAGGATAATACACACAGTGATGTCACAGTACAGGGATAATACACACAGTGATGTCACAGTACAGGGATAATACACACAGTGATGTCACAGTACAGAGATAATACACACAGTGATGTCACAGTACAGGATAATACACACAGTGATGTCACAATACAAAAAACTTATTAAAGGAGCATATTTAAGGGTTAATATAAAACTTCTTTTATAAAGTAACGTTATTGTTAGAAGTTACTTCTTGTGGAAACAAATTAAATGTCTTGATTCCTCCTAAACTCTCCGACTCTTATTGGCCGATATTTCGCTTCTTCTTTCGTTATGAGTCTGAATTTCCATTTTTAATACAAAATAAAAAGTTTATGTTCCGTGTTGAATCATTTTCTCATATTTCTATATTATCTCAACTTTTTAGATTTTATGGCTTGCTTTCACTTTAAGAAGAATTACTTTTTGAGAACATCATAAAAAATGTAATTTACAAAAACTGTAATATTTTTTCTTTGTATTTTTTTTTTTTGCATCCATTATATTTAAAATGACTTTGATATGAAAATGGCCATAAAGTCGGCGCCGGTTGTGGGTGAAATGTGTCTTTAGATAATTTCTACTCTCATGTTCTGTTTTTTGTTGAATAATAAAATCATAAATCGGAAAGTGGAATTAATTGAAAAAGCTGAAATTGAATGTTTTTTTATGTTTTCCTTGCAGTTTAGAACTGTTGATTTCCCCCCATGGAGTCAGCGCGGCTCTTACGACTGTTAACGTTTTATCAGTTTTGACTTTAATGAAAAACAAAATCATTTTTATGGGTTAAATAGGGCGTTTTAAGGGGCTACCTTATGTTGGGCTGCAGAATATTTTAACTTGTTACTGACTAGGCATGTTCTTCTTACCAGCAGACATCTCACTTATGTATATACAACAAATCTCTAATAGACAACATTATATAATACAATTCTTTCTTCTTGAATCACCATTGGGTGGAGCAGGGTGTTCCCCCTAGTGGTTGCTGCATAGTCTCCATATAGTGAGCTCCCCCTAGTGGTGACTGTATAATCTGTAGGTAGTGAGCTCCCCCTAGTGGTGACTGTATAATCTGTACGTAGCAAGCTCCCCTAGTGGTACTGTATATAGAGAGCACCCTCTAGTGGTGACTGTATAATCTGTATGTAATGAGCTCCCCCTAGTGGTGAGTGGTGACTGTATATAGAGAGCGCCCTCTAGTGGTTTCTGTATAATCTGTATATAGTGAGCTCCCCCTAGTGGTGACTGTATAATCTGTACGTAGCAAGCTCCCCTAGTGGTGACTGTATATAGAGGGCTCCCTCTAGTGGTGACTGTATACTCTGTATGTAGTGAGCTCCCTCTAGTGGTGACTGTATACTCTGTATGTAGTGAGCTCCCTCTAGTGGTGGCTGTATAATCGGTATGTAATGAGCTCCTCCTAGTGGTGACTGTATAATCTGTATGTAGTGAGCTCCCCCTAGTGGTGACTGTATAAACTGTACGTAGCAATCTCCCCCAGTGGTGACTGTATAGAGAGAGTTCCCTCTAGTGGTGGCTATATATTTTTTATGTAGTGAACGTAACCTAGTGTTGAGTGTATAATCCATAAAGTGTGCTCCCCCTAGTGCTGATTGCAGGTAGACAGAGTGTGCTCATGTAACTCTGTCTATGTAGGAGATTTGGGGGTCTGCAGTCTATACTGTGGGCAGTGATACATGGGGGCTCAGTAGTTAGCACTGTTGCCTTGCCGCGCTGGAGTCCTAGGTTTGAACCCAGCCAAGGACAAGGTCTGCATGGAGTTTGTGTGTTCTTCCCGTGTGGTTTCACTGATTTCTTCCTACACTCGATAGACATACTGATAGGGAGCTTATATTGAGCCCTATATGGGAGAGTTTTACCAATGTATTAAGCAGCAACTTGTCTGATAAGGAGAAGGGTCTTTATTTTTTTTTTTATTTTCACTCACTGAGATATTGTTCCGTGCTGGGATCTTCAGTTCTACAGTCAGACGAGGGGATATAACTTAGAAGATGGCCCATGAGACAATGATGTTTCTTATATTTTCTATGTTTTCCGTTTCTGTCAAATCATTGATCGGCTTTTTACACTTTGTCACCCCATTGTCTGATGTGATGACCCCGAGAACAATGTATCAGCCGAGGCCTCAGACCTTGATAAAGACTTGATGTAGTCTGAAAATAATGGATACAAGTCTGAGCAGAGGCGTTCCTATAAGGTGTGCAGGGGTAGCCGTTGCTATAGGGCCCTGGAGGCCCCCAATATTAGACCCCAGTATTAGACACAGCCCATGGTAACAGATTTTGCGACCTGGTCCATGAGCTAATAGATACACTTCTGTATCTGAGCACCGCGGTCCTCCGTCCCGTGACCTGATCTCCTCCAGATGTTCTGCGCTCTCAGTAGTCGGAGAAGGCTCCGCAGCAATTTGTTACGCCAAGTTGTTTCTCTCTCAGATGTTTTTTCCTCCTTTTTATATACACATTGCCCACGGCCGCTCATGGCGCAGCTTATTGCTTAAGAACTGGAAATGCAATATATCTAAATCAAGCAGCTCAGCCCGGACGCGGCCATTACATCGCTGCGATTCAGACGGAACGCTTTCCCGTCCACGTGTTTATATCTTCATATTTCTATTTCGAAATATTTACTTTTTCCTATTTCCTTTTCCTTCCTCGCCTTGTTTGCTCTCCCTTTTGAAAGGAGCCGTCAGCAATGATCCACGGCTCGCTCTTCATTATTCTATTAATACAACCTTACAGACCGGTGGGCGCAGCGTAAAGCGCACGGCGTCTGAATGCGCTATCAGTTCTAAACGCCGGGATTACCTGACTGATTGTTCTCTCTACAAAGCCATAATGTAATCTCAGACCTAATACTCCAACAACCATCCACTAATTAAAACCGCAATTATATTTTTGCTCAAACAAAACGACTTAATAAACATTATCGCAGACTGTTTACCCTTCCCCAAAAAACAATTTCTGCGCACTAATACAATTTCCCATTAAAGCGGCTGCCAGGTAAATTAAAAACTCTTGAAATAGTAAGTAAGTGGGAAATTAATTCAACAGTTTAATCTGGAGCTAATAACAGTTGCGGCTCGGGAAGCGATTGCTACAGTGGGGAGTTAATTAACAGCTTATTCCCTATTTGATAAAACTAATCCACTCTGATTCCACTTTAATTTTTCCTCCATGTAATATAAAGCCACAAGCTGTTTCTGGGGCCGCTAATTATTAGCTTTGTCCTGCGGCCACAGGCTCTATAAAAGTCAGCAGTATCGCCGTAATAAGAGCGGGATGTTAAGTGCTCACCGCTGACCGGACGTCGCACACATATCGTTACGGACAGCGGCTCTCGGGAACGCCAGCCTGCTCCGCTTGTCAGAATTTCTGGAGTCTACAAATGGCAACATTGAGTTTTCTACCAGAATCAAGGACTGTGGATGATATTTTGTATCTTATTGAGTATTTGGATACAATGTAGTAGGGTCCGCAGGATAGTTTGGGGTTTATATTGAGCGTCACATGGGGTGTCCCCATCAAACCAGGCGGGTTAAGGTGACACAAGGTTCATACCTGTTTGGGGAGTGAGGGGGTGCTTAGGAGGGACTCCGCCTCCCCTCAACGGAAACCTAATCCACTTAAAAAAAAGTGGTTACCTTTGCAAACCCAAAGACTATAAAGGGGTCCACTGGGTTTCCACTCACAAAGGGCAAAAAATTCAGAGAAAAAAGCACTGCTTACAGGACTTTACTCTCAACATTTACCCTTCCCCAACATCCGCTGCTTTGGGAGTCAGGCAATCACCATAGTCGCCGGGTATTTGCTGTTTTATATAGCTAATGCCCTCAATCGGTGCCCACACTGATCGCGGACATTAACCCCTCTGGTGCCTTGATTAAAGCTGACCAAGGCGCCATTTTACCAGCCATTTTCCTGGGGATCGCTGGGATCTGGAGCAAGTTTCGAGGCCAGCGTCCCATTGTTATGACAGGTAGGAGCCTTGTGAAGGCTCCCACATCTGTCTTTCATTATTTTCTATTTTAAAAACGATGCCCATGAAAATGTCGCACAAATGCACCTTTTCTTCAAATCCGCCCTGTTCAGAATTTTTTTCAGGGGTGCGGATTCAAACACAAAAATCGAAAAATGCCCGTGGTAGGAAGGGATTATAGCCTAATTGGGAACAGACGCCCCTGGCAGAGATCAGGCGCAGGTGTGAACCTAGTCCTACATTTAGAGGAGGAGTATGTAGTGCTGCAACTTAGATCACGTTGCAACAACAAATACAGAAGTGGAGGATGTGTTAGCTGTGATTGGCTGGTGGCTAGACTGCACGGCTAACATACCCAGAGCCAAGATGACCATGCAGCACCCCCTACTGGAGAAGCTACTTTATACCAATCAATCCTACAATCAGCCATGATGGATGTCCACAGGGCCGCCATCAGGAATTTTGGGGCCCCATACAGCCTAAGTGTCCCCCCTCCCCGCCATCTTAAAACTACTTTATTTTGTGACATACCAATTATGTATTACCTCTCAACTTTTGAAGAGTAGAAAGAGGGACAAATTTAGCCCCGCCCACTTTTCAGTTGACTCCGCCCATTCATTTTTCATGTGCTCCCACACAGTATAATCCTCCTACAGTCACCCGTAAATTATATACCCCCCTCCATCTCTCACCCAGTTTCATATACACCCTTCCTCTGCCCCCAGTTTCATGTCCCCCCTCCATCTCTGTCCCCAGTTTCATGCTGTTCTCCCCCTTTCAACTGCCCACAGTTTCATGTCCCCCCCTCATCTGCCCCAGTGTCATGCCATTCTCCCCCCCTTCATCTGCCCCAGTGTCATGCCGTTCTCTCCCCACCCCCTTCATCTGCACCAGTGTTATGCCATTCTCCTCCCCCCTTCATCTGCCCCAGTGTCATGCCATTCTCTCCCCACCCCCTTCATCTGCCCCAGTGTCATGCCATTCTCTCCCCACCCCCTTCATCTGCCCCAGTGTCATGCCATTCTCTCCCCACCCCCTTCATCTGCCCCAGTGTCATGCCATTCTCTCCCCACCCCCTTCATCTGCCCCAGTATCATGCCATGCTCTCCCCACCCCCTTCATCTTCCACAGTGCCATGCCGTTCCCCCCTCCCCTTCATTTGCCCCCCTGTTTCATGGGCCCCTTCACTTACCTCTTCCATCGCATCCCCCGCCTCTCCTCTCTCACGCCACTGAAATAATTTAGGCGCGATGTGATGACGTCATCACATCGCGCGTACAGACGGCCATCAGCGTTTAAAGCAGGAGCTGAGCTGTCACAGTTCCTGCTTTAATCGCGTAAGTATTCAGCTCATCGGCGTCCGACGGACGCCGATGAGCTGAAATCGGGACCGGCAAGTGCTGGGGTGGGCAAGTGCCGGGGGCCCCAAGAGGCTCTGTGGGCCCCGGCCCCCGCCCGACTATGCTCTGCGCTGACGCCGGCCCTGAATGACTGGTGCGGGCGCCAGGGGGCTGGCACACGGTGGCGGGCCAAAACCGGGCCCCCACCAGTTTTAAGTTTGGCCGGGCCCCTGACGCCAATACCAGTAATACTGGCCTATCGGCGGCCCTGCATGTCCATTGCAACAATAATCCAGTCCCTATAAAACAGTTCTAATACAAGACAAAAAAATTTCCAAGTCTTATGATACTTAATTAACATTTCTTAAGAAAAAGCAGTGTCTTTCTACGCCAATGTAAATTTGGAGTGATTTAAAGGGAAACTCTTGATCAGACCGGTTCTTGCTTCTGTACATTTTATTAGCCTATATGAACTAGACGGAGTAATTGAATTTAGGGACTGGCTCCAAGAAACACTCAATTCAGGGCCAAAAGAAGTGAGCTCTGCCATCTCTTTAACCTGAAATGAGTTCTGAGCCCTCACCGTTGCTGCTATCATGTGACTGAGAGGACTGAGGGGCTTTAAGCCCCATAATCAATATTTTGGAAGTTAGGCAAGGAAAATGTCTACTTATCTCAGAAATAAATTTGTGTTATGCTTCAACTCCCCACCAGATTGTGTAGTGACTTCATCCTCATTCTCTGCAGAACTACAAGTCCCAGCAGTTAGTTCTGGTATTTGTGGTTGTTGATTGCCGTTTGCTTGTATATATTCAGCCAGTGTGTCAGCGGCGTCCTCCTCCGTCGTGTAATTATCTCTCGCCTCTTCCATGGCAGCTCCTTCTCTGTGGCCCCTGTACTCTCATCTTGCCCCCTTGTAGCGAGCCGCATACATATCAATTACCCTCTCTTCAGCGGTTGCTCTCAGCCTCCTCTACTCCCACCACTTAGCTCCTCACAAGGAGACGCTCGGCTGCAAATTAGCAGGTATGGCGTAATGAGAGGCTGCGTTCTAGTATGGAGAGGGTATCGAGGAGCGCTTTGTCCGGCGTCGCATGTTAATCACCACCTCGGATCATCACATGCAAGTTATTATTCTTGTGACCAGGATCTTATCTTGTTCTGGGTCAGTGGAAATGATTCAATATAGAAAGGACACTGCCTTTATAATATAAATTACACCACCATAATCTGTATACCGTGTGTAGATAGAAATTATACCACCATCACCTATATACTGTGGATAGATATGTGATACTGCCATCACCTATATACTGTGGATAGATATGTGATACCGCTATCATCTATATACGTTGTATAGATAGAAGTGATACTGCCATCATCTACATATTGTGGATAGATATGTGATACCGCCATCATCTATATACTGTGGATAGATATGTGATATCGCTATCATCTATATACGTTGTATAGATAGAAGTGATACCGCCATCATCTACATATTGTGGATAGATATGTGATATCGCTATCATCTATATACTTTGTATAGAGAGAAGTGATTCCACCATCATCTATATACTGTGGATAGATATGTCATACCGCTATCATCTACATACTGTGGATAGATATGTCATACTGCTATCATCTATATACTGTGGATAGATATGTCATACCACTATCATCTATATACTGTGGATAGATATAAGTAATACTGTCATCATCTATGTATGGTGGATAGATATGTCATACCATCAGCTATATACTGCGGATAGATACCGCCATCATCTACAATATATTCTTTGTATAAATATAAATGATACTGCCACCATCTATGTACTATGTCTATATATACAACACACTTCCATCATCTAAATAAAATAAAAATAACACCATTTGTATACTGTATATAGATACAAATGATACCTCCATCATATACAGTATGTATTGTCTATCTGTAAAAATTGTACCCCATCATCTATATATTGTATATAGATATAAATGATACTTCCATCATCTGCTGTATGTTCCATATCTATATATAATGAACACTACCCGCATCACGTATGTACAGTGTTTTTATATAATAAACACCGCCATCTATGTACTGTGCTTATTTAAAGAACGCCATCATCTGTACTGTATATTGTGTATATAAATAATACCGCCATCATCTTTACCATATTCATATGTAAAGGAAGCCTCCATCATTTGTGTACTGTGTAAAGACATGGCACTGCTGTCATCTATGTACTGTCTCTAAATATAAATTATACCGCCATCATCTATACCATTTTTATACCTAAAGGACGTTGCCATAATCCATGTTGTGTGTGTATATAGATGATACTGTACCTCCACCCTATATATGCTTTGAATACATTTAAGATTACATAGGATATATATAAATAATACTGCCATCATCTATGTACTGTGCACATTTACAAAGAACTCCCCTATCCTCTCCTATGTTGTATATCCTATTACATTGGCCAAAGGCGCAATATGGCGGTCAGTATAGGAGAGGCGTTACTCATCTTAGAGGATCACAAGATTATCGGGGTCTCTCGGCGACTATGAAGCGGAGACCACTAGGCGTTGTCCGTACAAGTCTGCGGTGATATTATGAAGTTGGTGACAATCTCTCGGATTGCGGTTCCTGAGCGGTGTCCTATATAGACCGCGCTGCTGCCGCCAGTTAATGGCGTTCTAGAGTTTCCCCGCAGAATCTTTCAGGGCTTTTATCTCGGAGCCTTAGATGTGGATGTAATATAATTTTCAGCCGCCATGTCAGAGATCAGTGCGCTGAAATACCACTTTATGTAATCAGGAGGTGTGATAATGAATTTCTGTACTTGAATGAATGTTTCGTCGAGCGCCGGAGAAGAAAGCGCCGCTGCCATTTACGGCCTTAAACTCCTCACTCACTAATGAACATTTGGGGCTGAATGCTCCTATTAATTCCTTTCAAGCTGCACAGAAAGCGGCTGCAATTTTCTCATGAAACTTTTTTTTTTTTTTTTTTGTGTCAATAACATGAAAAAAAGCGAAGACACAAAGTCAATTGACTGGTATTTATAGTCTAATGAGGCTAGCGCTTTAAAAGGCAAATCACTTTAATTGCTCCGCGCTCGCCAAACGCTCATTTACATAACTGTTTAAAGTCGCGGCTCAATTTCTTATCAATGTCTCGCAAACATTACAGTTTATTTAGGGAAAATAGAAAGATGGTTCTCCAAGCGCCGATCCCGGGGAGCCTTCAATCCAATAACCACTGGGACAATGAGAGAGGGGAATTAAAGGGGATCTCCGTGAATCGCATCCGTAAATCTAACTCTGCAACCTTCTCATAGACCTTGTGTTTCAGTTCCTCAACATTGAGGGTTAAAACCTCTTTCTACGCACAGCGGAGGGGTTGTTACAGTCCGTGTCAGACTGAGGATCCTTGGGTCCACCAGATGAAATGATTCTGAAGGACCCCATCCCCAACAATCCTTAAATAGACCCTAGTAGCCTTCTGCCGGACCATTATTATGGTAGCACCTGGACTCACTGGAGGATCCTCTGGTACTATGGTGGCCAGTCCAACACTGGTTAGCCCAGACAATCCTCTGTGAGGGTCTCATCCTCCTTTGGGGATTCTGTTCCCCGCATGAAAAATGTGGAGAGAAGTCCTGCAAGCAGCACTTTTCGTGCGGAAACCACATGGACTCCATTATAGTCTATAGGATCTGCCGGTTTCCTTAGGTACCATATATACTCGAGTATAAGCCGAAATTTTCAGCACAGTTTTTGTGCTGAAAATGCTCCCCGTCGGCTTATACTCGAGTCAAGCAAAAGAAAAAAAAAATAAAATATTTGTAATTATTTTAATTTTTTTTTTTTTTTTTTTTTGGGGGGGGGGGGGGGTGTCTATGACCAGCCGCGATAGTAGTAAGTTCTAAATCCCTCATTTCCCTAGAATACATATAGAAGTAGAAAATTACTATATACACATTAGGTATCCCTGTGTCTGAAAGTGCCCGGTCTACTGAATATAGGGGATCCGCAGTGCTCCTGTTCCATCGTGAAGAGGTTAATAGGAGCACTGCAGATACCCTATATACAGCCAGACTGAATTCCAAGTGGGGGAAGAAAAAAACAGTCCTCAAGCTCAGGGAAGGGGCAGACAGACAACCAAAACACCCCCTCCCCTTCCCCAGCAACTACTGCACCCAAAACCTCCGACCATTTTAATTTTTGAAATTTTCCAGTAGCTGCTGCATCCCCCCCCCCTTCAGGCTTATACTCGAGTCAATAAAGTTTTCCCAGTTTTTTGTGGTAAAATTAGGGGCCTTGGCTTATATTTGGGTCGGCTTATACTTGAGTATATACGGTAACTGCTTTTTAATCCATATAGGTTTCCGTTCGGGAGTCCCCAAGCGGATTTCCAGAACGGAAACCCATGTGCAGGTATGAACCAGGCCTTAAAGAAATCTTCCAGTCCCGAGAAATGTTTTTTTTCTCCCAAGAGATCAATATCTGATCAGTGGGGGTTCAACTCCCGGACCCTGCACCAATCAGCTGATGCACAGAACTGCGGGACCTCAGTACTAACTCTGTACACTGGATAGGGCTCCAGTTCTGCACCTATTACTTGAATAAAAGCAGAGGGAGGCAGATGGCTCAGCTGACCAGTGTGGGGGGTCTGAGTGTCGGACACCGATCAGTTGGATACTGATGAAGTATCCCATCCGTAAGTAATAGAGATGAGCGAACACTGTTCGGATCAGCCGTTCCGAACAGCACGCTCCCATAGAAATGAATGGAAGCACCTGTGACGCCGGCCGCCGGCAAAGTCAGCGTCACAGGTGCTTCCATTCATTTCTGGGGGTGCGTGCTGTTCAGATCGGCTGATCCGAACAGTGTTCGCTCAAGTAATCAGTATATACAAACACATAGGAAAAAACACATTTCAAACGTTTTAATATTTTTTTATATCTAAGTGTTGCAGATTCTTTGTGCCCCTTTTTTTCATATTTTCAACATTCGGCAAATGGGAAAAGGATGTAAACCCGTCCTGATCCTGTATTACTCACAGCTGAGGGGTTGTTACAATCCTCTTTAATGTAATATATTTAATATAAAAATTTAATGTGAATTGTATGGCTAGGTTCGCACCTGCACCCGGTCTACATTTGGGGTTTCCATCCCCGAATCTGCTCTGGTTAGAAGACTGGTTACTGATCAGACAATCCAGCTGTGTAGTGAAAAAGAACGGTCTCTCTATGGTACAGATATCTCTCTGTTCTCCATAGACTTCTATTGTACAGCTTTGAGAAATGACCGAAAGGAGCAAAAAAAGTGAAGAAATCGGTAAGTTTCTTTTATAAAGTGTATTACATAATTTGTCATCTTCACCGGAGTTAGGGATTTATGAAAAAAAATAATTTAGATTTACAACAAAAAAAATCATATTTTAGAGCGAATAGCGACACATTCTCATAACAATGTTCACTCTCAGGGGTTTGATGGGTGATGTTTATTTGGCTGGATATGACAGGGTTGGGGGGCAGCCACTTGGACATCATCTATTGGGGACACATTCATGGGAGGCTGGGAAGTGAGAGTCCAGTAATGCGAGTTACAATGTAACAAGCCGCCATTATCTTCTCAGCACTTTGTATCCGGTTATTTCTGTGACTACATTGGATTATTGTGGGCCAGTAATATGACTGTAATATGATTATAGGTGACGCTTCAGGACCGCTCGGATTCACCTTTCCTCTGTAATGAATACTAATGTGTCAGGGGCCGACGCTGGAGTTTTGCCTTCTGTTCTCCATTTCTGAGGGCACGGAGATAACAATTAGTCAATGGGACGGGAGGCCGCGGCCCGGAATCCAGCACTTTATTCATCAGGATTGTCCGGGGGAAATCAGAATAGACAGGGCCTTGAAGACTTTCCAAGATTTCTTCTGCACAATTCCGTGTTTGCTCTGCTGAACAATGGCATTTGCCTCATTAATGGGCCTGTAAAGTGGGTTGAATGTGGGGAGGGGGTCGGCGTCTTCCTTTACTCTGTAATATTTCTGTGTTTCTGAAGACGCACTTATCGTGATGGATCAAATTAAACTAAGTAGCGATGTCAGAATAAATGTAAGGGAGAGAACAGCGTGTACTGCGGCCGCCTCTCGTGTTCAGCGAGGGGACACCAGCTCTTTACGGCTCCGGATTTACATATCGCCTTTATTTTGTGCTTTGCTCGTCTTGCACATTCGTACAGTCAATTTGTTTAATTCAAGCGGCTGCAGGTTCCTCTGCGTCCTTCACTTTACATCATCAGCTCCTTTAAATACATAAATAAGTGTCGTGTACTCGGGAAAAATCAATGAAGCTGCTTATAACATTACTGGAGCATCCGGACTGTTAACTCTTTCAGTGCCAGTATCTGCATTGTGGCTGGAAATCTGTTCCTGAAGATCTGATGTTCCTAATAACTGGATCTATCAATTCGTCTATAGTACCCTGAAATATAAGTGACTCCAAATTGTAATATAAAAACTGTAATAGTTATAGTTTATATACATATTACATTCTCAACGTTTTCTGCTCTTCCATCCTCTACTGATTGCTTTACATTATCATATAACATATTAACTGTTGTATACCAGAAGTCACAAGATGTCTTCATAGACTATAAAACAAATAGTAGTAAGCAGGAATGAAAGCATATACTCCAGAGCTGCGCTCACTATTCTGCTGGTGCAGTCACTATGTACATACATTACATTACTTATCCTGTACTGATCCTGAGTTACATCCTGTATTATACTCCAGAGCTGCACTCACTATTCTGCTGGTGCAGTCACTATGTACATACATTACATTACTTATCCTGTACTGATCCTGAGTTACATCCTGTATTATACTCCAGAGCTGCGCTCACTATTCTGCTGGTACAGTCACTGTGTACATACATTACATTACTTATCCTGTACTGATTCTGAGTTACATCCTGTATTATACTCCAGAGCTGCGCTCACTATTCTGCTGGTACAGTCACTGTGTACATACATTACTTATCCTGTACTGATCCTGCGTTACACCCTGTATTATACTCCAGAGCTGCACTCACTATTCTGCTGGTACAGTCACTGTGTACATACATTACATTACTTATCCTGTACTGATCCTGAGTTACATCCTGTATTATACTCCAGAGCTGCACTCACTATTCTGCTGGTGCAGTCACTATGTACATACATTACATTACTTATCCTGTACTGATCCTGAGTTACATCCTGTATTATACTCCAGAGCTGCACTCACTATTCTGCTGGTGCAGTCACTATGTACATACATTACATTACTTATCCTGTACTGATCCTGAGTTACATCCTGTATTATACTCCAGAGCTGCGCTCACTATTCTGCTGGTACAGTCACTGTGTACATACATTACATTACTTATCCTGTACTGATTCTGAGTTACATCCTGTATTATACTCCAGAGCTGCGCTCACTATTCTGCTGGTACAGTCACTGTGTACATACATTACATTACTTATCCTGTACTGATCCTGAGTTACATGCTGTATTATACTCGAGAGCTGCACTCACTATTCTGCTGGTGCAGTCACTATGTACATACATTACATTACTTATCCTGTACTGATCCTGAGTTACATCCTGTATTATACTCCAGAGCTGCTCTCACTATTCTGCTGGTACAGTCACTGTGTACATACATTACATTACTTATCCTGTACTGATCCTGAGTTACATGCTGTATTATACTCGAGAGCTGCACTCACTATTCTGCTGGTGCAGTCACTATGTACATACATTACATTACTTATCCTGTACTGATCCTGAGTTACATCCTGTATTATACTCCAGAGCTGCGCTCACTATTCTGCTGGTACAGTCACTGTGTACATACATTACATTACTTATCCTGTACTGATCCTGAGTTACATCCTGTATTATACTCCAGAGCTGCGCTCACTATTCTGCTGGTGCAGTCACTGTGTACATACATTACATTACTTATCCTGTACTGATCCTGAGTTACATCCTTTATTATACCCCAGAGCTGCGCTCACTATTCTGCTAGTCAGTGTACATACATTACATTACTTATCCTGTACTGATCCTGAGTTACATCCTGTATTATACTCCAGAGCTGCACTCACTATTCTGCTGGTACAGTCACTGTGTACATACATTACATTACTTATCCTGTACTGATCCTGAGTTACATCCTTTATTATACCCCAGAGCTGCGCTCACTATTCTGCTAGTCAGTGTATATACATTACATTACTTATCCTGTACTGATCCTGAGTTACATCCTGTATTATACTCCAGAGCTGCGCTCACTATTCTGCTGGTACAGTCACTGTGTCCATACATTACATTACTTATCCTGTACTGATCCTGAGTTACATCCTGTATTATACTCCAGAGCTGCACTCACTATTCTGCTGGTGCAGTCACTGTGTACATACATTACTTATCCTGTACTGATCCTGAGTTACATCCTGTATTATACTCCAGAGCTGCGCTCACTATTCTGCTGGTGCAGTCACTGTTTTCATACATTACATTACTTATCCTGTACTGATCCTGAGTTACATCCTGTATTATACTCCAGAGCTGTGCTCACTATTCTGCTGGTGCAGTCACTGTGTCCATACATTACATTACTTATCCTGTACTGATCCTGAGTTACATCCTGTATTATACTCCAGAGCTGTGCTCACTATTCTGCTGGTGCAGTCACTGTGTACATACATTACATTACTTATCCTGTACTGATCCTGAGTTACATCCTGTATTATACTCCAGAGCTGTGCTCACTATTCTGCTGGTGCAGTCACTGTGTACATATATTACATTACTTATCCTGTACTGATCCTGAGTTACATCCTGTATTATACTCCAGAGCTGTGCTCACTATTCTGCTGGTACAGTCACTGTGTACATACATTACATTACTTATCCTGTACTGATCCTGAGTTACATCCTGTATTATACTCCAGAGCTGCACTCACTATTCTGCTAGTCAGTGTACATACATTACATTTCTGATGTCCTTGCCTTTCCATCTTTTGTAAACGTCTTCAGAATAAAGTTCAGAGCTGGGGCTTAGTGTCTGTTTACTTGGAGAAGTGTTGCGGTGCAGATGGCAGATGGCGCAATCCCTCGGTGCCCCGGCCACTTATAAGAGCACAAGTATTAATAATTTAATGACGCCGCCATAAATCTGCGCTCAGACCAATCTAGCAGATGAGGCAGAACTTTCTATTTCCATAATGGAGATTACATCTGAAAATGTTACTGATTGTTACGTTTTATGGACCTCCAGAGTTTATTATGGGAAACTCAGATTGCGGAAAGTCTTTGCTGATGCGCCTGATAGCGAAGTGTCCAGAATTCTGACGATTAGAAGGCGATAAGGAGACGTGAGATTCCGCAGTATTAGAGATGATAATCTCGGGGTGTCGTCTTATCTTTTTAGTGTAACTTTTTCTGTGTCTTCCTACATTTCCATGAATTGCAGGACTCCCCTATAGGAAAGGATTGTACAGGACTGTTCATCCTGAACCCCCTGTTTCATGAATAGAAAGATAGGGAAATTGATTTCCAGCGCCATTTACATGATGGCCCCACCCCCTATATGCACTTGTCTCTCCCCCCCCCCCCCCACACACACACACAGGGACTGATAGGGTTAATAGCGGGGGTTCTCTGCTCTGGATCAACCCTTGGCCTACAGATGGCGCCTCTTAGTCTGCAGGTCCTGCTGTCCTGCATTACTTCAGAGGTAATCCAATGATGTGAATGAATACAGTGTAATTCTTTATTACACCTCTAGGGGTGCTGCAGGGAAACTCATCACTCAGTGGGAGGGGCTCTGACAACATGATTAGTGCAGAGGGGAGAACTCCTGGAGTGTATGGCAGTGTTATTGGTGTATCAGGTCTCACTGCTCTCATTGGAGCTCCCCTTTAAATCTTAGTCAGATTTTCAATGCAGTTTTAACTACACCATGTGAATGGGCTCTAGATGAAGGTGTGCACTAAAAGGGTTGGCCGCATACATAGCAACAATGTAGTGTGATTACTAGTTGTGTCCTATAGGGGGCGCAGAGGGAGCAGTCACACTCTGGTAAGGTCACACAGGGTAATGCAGGGGCCCTGTTTCAGATTTTGCACTGCAGCCCTGGAAATTTAGGATTCTCCGCAGGTCACATCTACATTGCAGTGTCATTGTGAATATTAGGAATCCATTATTGCAGCTCTTGTTGTGACTGGAGTAACTCATCATCATCCTGTAATACTCCAATCATTTCATGCTCTGTGTGTTCATCCTGAGCCATCTGGTTCATGAGTATAATTTGATAAACTTAAAATAGGCAGATTGCTTATACAGATGGATGTGCTGATCAGGGTCTGTGGAAAGCAGAGTAGCCACCCCTTTGGGTTATTTGCAATGTAGACTGGTAGAGGTTAATGGAATCCTATAATGTTTCATATATAGGCCACTCAGGATCTTTGGAAAGTTGAGTCGTAGTAACCATTATGAGTCTACTCTATGGGCTATTCTTGGTCATCAGTAAGAGTGCAGTGAGGAGTGACATCTACAGGAGATATCAGGGTTTTTGTGCAGCTCAGGATCTGTGGAAAGCTGGGTGATGGCCCCTATGGACTTTATAATGCTTTGCTCAACCTGAATAGCAATGAACAGGCAGGACTTGGGTTTTGGAGTTTTTGCTTTTTGGGGCAGGTTTCGTGCTTCTCGGGGGAGTCACGTAATCTGCCGCCACGAAGAATCGCCAATTCCCTTCAGTCATGATATCACGTAGAAGTGAAGGAAGAAATAAAACCTAAACCGTGCCAAATGCGCCCCAGCCCTTTCATCTGAGGATCTCGGAAAGATGGATCACTACCTGTTACACCTTGATAGGGGTGGTTTCCCAGCTTTCCCAGGCTCCTGAATGGCAAATCTCTCTGAAAGGTAGAAAAGCTCCAGAAACGCTGAATAATATGCCGCAAGGAGAGGAAAGTGCAGCTTTCAGTGTGATGTGAGGAGAGGAGGATGGAGCAGCTTTCGGTGTGATGTGAGGAGAGGAGGAAAGTGCAGCTATCAGTGTGATGTGAGGAGAGGAGGATGGAGCAGCTTTCGGTGTGATGTGAGGAGAGGAAGAGGGTGCAGCTTTTGGTGTGATGTGAGGAGAGGAGGATGGAGCTGCTTTCGGTGTGATGTGAGGAGAGGAAGAGGGTGCAGCTTTTGGTGTGATGTGAGGAGAGGAGGAAAGTGCAGCTTTGGGTGTGATGTGAGGAGAGGAGGATGGAGCAGCTTTCAGTGTGATGTGAGGAGAGGAGGATGGAGCAGCTTTCGGTGTGATATGAGGTGGATGGTGCAGTCAGTTATGGGATAACCACACCGTTATTTATTGTCATAAATGTCTCACATTAGAGCTTAGCCCTAACCCAGCCTATATGAGAACCTGAAAGTCATTTTCTAAGATCTCTGCTTGCTGTTAGTGAATAGGAACTTTCTTGTTCACACTCAGAAGCTGAAGAAGCCATCCTAACCTAATACTTCTACAGCTGAGGATTTGCTACAGGTGTATCCAGTCTAGAAAACCCTCTGTGAGCTGAACAGTCGGGACCCCGTCACCCCAGGCTGATACAGGATATTTTCCCTGCAGGGATATATTGTGACATACGGTCAGGACTTGTGCTGCTAATGTTTTCAGCTCAAACAGGTCCAGATTGGATACAGTTGTAACAAATCCTCTGCTGTGAGAAGTGGAGGAGCTTTTTAGTTTATAGAATCAATATTGTGTCCATTCTCTGACAACAAGCAGAGATCTTGAACATGGTGGCGGATTAACGCTCCACAGTAGGTCAGAGAGGTCCAGCATGTCTCATTATACAAGGATAAAGATAAATATAATTGTATTCTTCCTGTTTAGCAGAACATGCCATACACTAGTCACATCCAGAGCTGCTACTAATTTTGGCTGCTTTTGTAAAGTTGGTGAAGGAGTCATGGCTGTACGCCAAGGTACAGGGCACACAAGACTGCACCAGAAGTATCTTAAGTCTTTTTTGTTTCTTTTCTCAGGACTCACGGCCGCAGCAATGGCAGAAGCCATGAAACTCCAGAAGATGAAGCTGATGGCTATAAGCAGCCTCCATGGGAGCGGCAGCCAGAATGGGACAGAGTCTGAGAATGAAGAGCTCAACTCTAACGCAGGTAAGTGGCTGTCATGGCAGCACGGCCCCTGGAGTGGTCAGAAGAAGTTTCTTCCCCGGTATGGTCTGTAGCCAGTAGGTGGCGCTGTCTGGCATGCTAGCTGTGTGGTCTGACGGGCACGGTTATGGCTAACCTGTCAGGGCACCTGGTTATTTGCAGTGTGGTCTAAGTCACACTACATGAATAGAAATGTACTGCTAACCCACCTGGTGTGACATGGAGCCGAGGCAGCGCCACCTACTGGATCTACACCAGGCCACGAAGAACCTCCTTGTAACCACCATAACAGCTAGCTGTTTATGGAGCCACTTCAATAATTCACTGATTCTTCATTGCTTAGATTCTTGAATATTAGACAGTTTAGTGACTTTCTATTGACTTTGAGGAAAATTCATCATATTTTACACAAAAAGCGCTTAAAGAGGACCTTTCACCACTTGCACCAATTCTACTTCTTAGACATTGATCCACTGATTCCAGCACAGTTCAAATTTTTTCCTCCACCATTCCTGAGTAACAAGTACAAGGGGCGTCTATTAAATGATATAAGGAGCTGGAGTTGTTGGTCATGGTGAAAGGTCCTCTTTAATGTATGAGAGGTGCAGCCCCTGGCTTTTCTTCCCTTACACCTAGGCACTGATCTTTGGCCACCTAGGGGCAACATGGTGACTGAGTGGTTAGCACTGCAGCCTTGAAGTGCTGGAGTCCTGGGTTTGAATCCTGCCAGGAACAACATCTGCAAGGAGTTTGTATGTACTCCCCGTGTTTGCGTGGATTTCCTCTCATTCTACAAAGACACACTGATAGGAAAAAAGTACATTGTGATCCCTATATGGGGCTCACTATCTACATAAAAAAATAAATAAATCTTTGTCCACCTTGGGCGACGTTTTCACCACCTTTATGAGGTTGATGACTATGTTGCGGGTGGTGGCCCCATCCAGTCCCTCCCTTTTTGGGTAAAGAGCCGACTCTGGTGCACAAACGCTACTTCAGACTATTGTAGTTACAATTGACATTAAATAATGGCAAATCACTGATCAGTGAATATTTTACGCTGCCTTTGTGGTGTAAGGGATTCGATAAATTATCCCTTTGTGTTTTTACTTTTTCACCATTTGCAAGATCTCTGCTTTCTACCAATGAATGAAGAAATATAAGATATACATTCAAAATTAGAAAATCCAATCAGACCTGTTACATTGTAACAAACTCTCAGCATTGAGATGTATCTGCTGGATTGACTCGCTACAATAATAGATCACTGGGCTCTGGTTTTGTCGTGGCCCCGTATCCTGTACATTATTCCTCCTACTTTTTTCTGTTGCAGCCCCCCCCTCCCCCCCTTTTATTTATTTTTTTTGCATCCTCTGATTGTCGACTACAAGGTGACCTTTGTTCGGTTCCTGGAGTCTGAACCTGTGATCATTTCGGCGTTTTACGCTTTACAGGACCATTGCTCTATTAATCTATTATGCAGAGAGGCTTCCAGCTGAGGCCCCGGGCCCTACAGAGACGTCACCGCGCTCGGCATGAAATCCTGCATTTACCAGGAGCCTCGGGCAGGAAACTATCCCTGATCTAATGGAGACCGCTGCTGCGTGCGATATGTGGATCTGCTCGTAAAGGAGACTCCTCATTTATTTTCTTTGCATCTTTGAGGGTTAATGAACTTGTATAATGAAGAGGGAACAATCAGAGGAGGAACTGACCCAATAGACTACTTTATAGTTTATGAATATAATGCGAGTATGCAGTTAAGACTAACATTTACATGGTCATTTAAAGGGGCAGACCCACCCATGAGCGCTGTGAGTCACGGTCAAGGCTCTCTTCAATCACTTCTGTGAGGGTTCCCAAGAATAGCTGAGCCATACAAGTGACTGGTACATGTGTGACCTCCGCCGCACTTAGAGGGGTCCTGGACCCACATTCTTGAGGTAAGGGCAGGACAAAAATTTGCAACCTGCACCAATCAGTCATGTATGACACATCCTGCCGTTGTCCCATGAAAGGGTGAATTGTAAGCTAGATGTGGAGACATGTTGTATGCCGCCTGCAGATTTTGGGTCTATTCCTGTCCCCTTGCTATTTCTGTAACTGCATTCTTTCTCTCTCCTTGTTTGCAGCATGGGTGGGCTCTTCTAGATGTGATGTCATAGCCGCGCTGTGTATCCTGAGCCAATCGGTTGTCTCCCCCTACTTCTGCTCCTTCTCCTCTCTCACAGCATACAGTTGCATTGACTCAGAGAGAGAGAATCTGCAGTTGCATCCCCCTCCTCCTCCCTGTTTTTTACTTACTGTATATTATTTGGTGGCTGAGGTTGGTGAATATTTATAGAGTGTATATGGGGGTGATTGGCGGGTTATAGGCTCTTGGAAGGTAACAAAATATCACTGACACTTCGATTGTTTGCAACGTTTCATTTACTCCCATATACTAGAGATTTATTCCATGTGTATTATGAGTGTGATGTAGTTTCGTTGCATTAGTTACATTATTTACTGTGATACTGTATCTGCTCTTACTAATGTGTCCTGAAATGTCTCTCCCTCCTGCTGCTCCGCCTCCTCTCTCACAGCATGCAGTCCCATAGGCACAGAGAGGGAGTAACTGCAGCTACATCCCCCTCCTCCTCCAAATCTGAGGGAGGCAGAGATTGGGTTTGGATGGGAACTCCTCAGCCCAACATATTTATTATAACTCGTGCCACCCTTTCCTGACTGGCATAGATGTCGATTATGGCACCTTGGCGTGTTCCTGATGTATCAAGTGGTCTATAGGTCACGTTAATACTACCATACAAGGACTTCTGATATACAGTGTGACATTTTTTGGGGAGTGGTCTTAATGAATGGCTACCCCACCCCCATTGTGGATACACCCTCTTCCGGATTGATACCTTTGCACACTATCTGGT
Source organism: Leptodactylus fuscus (assembly GCF_031893055.1). Taxonomy (NCBI): domain Eukaryota; kingdom Metazoa; phylum Chordata; class Amphibia; order Anura; family Leptodactylidae; genus Leptodactylus; species Leptodactylus fuscus. Next base: position 57,842,705 of record NC_134275.1, on the reverse strand, counting down.
TCTCTCACCCACACAGCAGCGTCGCTTTCTCGCCATTGTTGTGTGGCAGCGCATAAACAGCTTCCTCCGCGCACGGCGTCTAATTTAGCGAGATTTAACTCCGTCTATTACCGGGTGTTTATTTCTAAGGAATAATAATAAAACAAGTGAATAACTTGCCTCATAACCGCGGCGGCGTTCGCTTCAGGCCGACACTTGATGTGACCCGTTACCAGCTGAATGACTCCCGCGAGCGACGAGACGCTGGAAAAAAATCAGCTCTTAAGTATTTTTAAGGCTTTTCTTTTATTTCCTTATTTTCCTCTCATATTTTCGAAAACAAAGAAAATCAAAGAATTGATAGAAAAACAGCGGATGAATAGAAGGCGCCGGATCCGCGAGTACCCGAGTACGGGATAATGACTGGGACATGACTCCGCATCTAGATATCTGAAGCATGAATAACGTGTTGCGTTCCGTGGAGCGATGAATGGGAAATTCTGTGTCTTATTGTTTTAGGAAATGAGTCGGTGTGCTGCGGCGCTCGCAACGTTGTAATCGCCGAGGAAAGGTTATGGTGGCGCAGAACTGACGGGAATTAATGGCTCGATGATTACAATTAGAGCTGTCAAATCAACGCGCGAATCCGGCCATTCCATAACATAGATGCAAAATCCTGCCATAGCAAAGTCAGTCTTCAGCCCTACGTTGTTGCAGAACAACAATTGCACAACAAGGTCCAGATATTTTGGCCTGAACACAATTTTCCTTTTTTTTTTTTTTTCTTTTTAAATGTAGATTGTGAGCCCCATATAGAGCTCACAATGTACATTTTTCCCTATCAGTATGTCTTTGAAATATGGGATGGAAATCCATGCAAACACGGGGAGAACATACAAACTCCTTGCAGATGGTTTTTTGCCCTTGGTGGGATTTGAACACCAGGACCCAGTGCTGCAAGGCTGCAGTGCTAACCACTGAGCCACCGTGTGGCCCCTTGCCTGAACACAATTTTCCATCAATCCCATTGAGTTAACCCTTCCCTTCAATTGCGTTATTCTGCAGCTTCTAAAAAGAGGGATTCTGTGTAATCTGACAGATATATCAGTGTAGGTTCTCCAAAACTAAACTAAACTCTCTGTAGAGATTCGGTTGTCACAGCCCCACCTCTTTCTGCTTGTGGTGTATATCAGGAATGGAGGTCCTGAATGTGCAGAAGGTAGTAATGAAATCTGTCATCACAGCACACCCATTGTATTTGCTGTTTTAAATAAGGTTGTCACAGCCCCGCCCCTTTTTGCTATATATATAAATGGTTTGTCACAGCTTCCTGTTTTTATTAGGGATAAATGAGGTAGTTACAAGCCCCTCCCCTTTTTGTATCATAGATGATTGTCACAACCCCTCCCCTTACTGTATGTATGTAAATAATGCTTTATAATTGTCAGAGCTCCACCCCTTCCTACTATATATATAAGGTTGTCACAGTCCTATTCTTTTCAGATTGTCACAGCCCCACCCCTCTGTGAATATAATTGTACCAGCCCCGCCCATTTCTGTAGTATATGTTTGAGGTTGCCAAAGCCCCACCCCTTTTCTCCTTGTGCTGTATATATAATATTGTCAGTGTCCTGACCCTGCAGAAGGTAGTAATGAACATTGAATCACACACCATTATAGTTGTCGGAGCCCCTTTTATTTCCGTATTATATATAAAGGAGGTTGTCACAGTCACTTCCCTTTCTGTACTCTATATAAATGCAATTATTACAGCCCCACCTCTATCTGCTCTCTATATAAATTAAGTTGTCACAGCCCCTCCCCTCTCTGTTTTATATATAAATAAGGTTGCCCCAGTCCTACCCCTTTCTGCTTTTTATGAGGCTGCCGGTTTCCCAGTGGGTGGTCCCACGCCCAGCGCATGCTCATACTTCATGCCATATGTACAGGTTTTCTCTGCTGGCATGTGAAAGCAGACAGTCTTGGTGCAGGGGGCGGGGTTTAGTGAGGAATCTTAAGCACCTGCCAGGACCAGGACCTCCCATTGGGCACTTGCAACTTGTTAGATGAAACTTTCTTTTTCCTATGTGTTTCTCTCTATGGCTAGGTTTATCTCTCCAGTTTCTTCACTACATGACGCGGGGCTCTGCTAGTTTAATGGGCAGAGAGGCTGATGAATCCCTTTAAGGGAATATCCTGCAGATCTGGGGTAAAGATGGGGATTTACTTTCTATGTATCTTCCCGTATCTGGACCTTAATAATCCTCCGCTGTGTCTTTTCGAGCAGACAACCCCTAGTAATCCAACGCTGGGTCTGTTCTGGCAGATTAGTGGGTTTTGGATCATCTTGTAGCCGTCGTTCCATCCATCTTGCGTCTGTCATGGGCGGTTAATGTACAGCACGCGCTGGATCGGAGAAGTTTCCGATAAATCACTGAAGTCGTCTTTTCCACTGATTGCTTTTTAGAGAAAACTGGAGACAGTAAATTCTGCGCTTTGCACGTCGCATCATTACAATTAAGCGATGGGAAACGAGCTCATCACCATTTTATGTCTCATCTCAATCACCCGCAGGTCTGTGAGCCCGCGCTAGATCTCCCCATTAGTCACAGCTCCCCCCTACCATTGGCCGCATGAGGCGGCGCAGCCCCTGGACGCTGCTGCTCATCTCTTGTTTCTCGCTGCCAATCTCTCTTACTGACACATGATGAAGATGATGAGAAACTATTCCGCCTCTTTTATTGTCTGATAGTTTTAGTTTTTCCGTTTGTCTTTAAACAAAGGATCAAAAGTTCATCAGACAGAAAACACGTAAAGCAATACAGCACCAGACTCGTCCCCCAGAGTAAGTGAGGACCCCCCAAGCCCAAGTGAGACCGGGCTCTAACCTAGTAATGGACCATCAGAAGACACCGAAAACTGGGCTCAGTAGCATAATGGTGGAAACCCGAAAGGTACCTGGGGACCTCAATACAGCCTATGGGGTCAACGAGTAACCAATGTTTTAGTGGATGGGCCCTCTGTCCTTTGGGTCCCTTGGGAGAGCCCGGGACAAGTGTACACCTAGCCTTAGCTGTCTACTGTTGGATAGATGGCCTCAGATTTGAGTCTGGAATATTGCGGTATACAGTAGAGTTCATGATTGACTCAATGTCTGTAAGGTGCTCTGGTCTTGTGGCTGCCAATAAGACCCAAATCATCTCTCTCCAGCACCCTGCCGGACAACTGGCATGAGATGTTTGTTCTGGATTTAGTTTTCATCAGACGTGGCACTGTGCATTATTTGTGACTAAACATCTCCACTTTGGTCTAATCTGTCAAAAGGACATTTTTGGAAAGAAGAAGCATTCTCCTGACAACCCCTCCTCACCGGTCATACATGTCCAGGTTTTTTCTAATTGTACTGTCTTGAACTTGAGCATGTAACATGGTAACTGAGACCACAATCTCTCTCACTGTTCAGATAGTTTGGAAATAGCTTTATAACCCTTCCCAAATCAAAAGGCCGCAGAAATTGCTTCTCTAAGTTCATTGCTGATGTCTTTCCTCCTTGGTTACACACAGCTGAATGCTCCAGACCATAAAACTGCCAAAACTTCTGTTTTTTCGAGAGGTGGTCAGGAAATTTTGATCAGGACATCCGAACGCTAGGTACCCTCCTAATTCCTAATGGTAGGTTCACCAGTTCATGATTCCAGATGCCATTTTTGAAGTTGTGGATCATGTGTAAAACCAAAGAATTGGTGGATTTTCTTTTTCTCATGACTGTACCGTGTAAGAGCGGCTGCAGCAGATTTGCAGACATGTAACACTACTCCTGTTTTGTTATGCAAATTTTAATTACACGATCTTGCCGCCGGCCTTGGAAGAAGCAGTCACTTGCAACCATTGAAATCCTTGAAATGTCGCTGTTTACCTGTTCCTGGCCAAACACTCGTGTTCTGCGCTCCGCTCTTGCAGCATTTGCCTTATTAGGATCTTGGAGCAGACAAGCGGCGTCTGAAGTCTGTGCCAGCCGGAGGTTCACGGATCATTGGCAGGAGATGCAGCCTCAGTACCGGAGTGGAACGCCGTGAAGACGCACACCTGCTCGCTGCCTTCCCATAGATCAGTAGCTGCACATCCACAGCTGATCTTGCCGGTGCCAAACAGAATTTCCCTACGCCGACTAATTGTCACTGACTCTGTCAGACCTGCAGAGAAATGTAGCAGGAAAGTCGTGTCTGTGACTCCAAGCGAAAGTTATTCATCTTCTGCTTCATCGGACTCCAAATCTGCATAATCCAAATAACCCTAAACACTTTACTGTTAACATCTCGTTTACAACGCCTGCACTGCAAGTCAGTAGCAATTATTTATAGGTAGTATACAGCTTGTGGGGGGTGCACAGAATATATACACTGAGATCTATAATCCTATTCATATAGGGAAGTATTATAGTAGTTATATTCTTGTACATAGTAGTAGTATTATAGTAGTTATTTTCTTGTATATAGGAGTAGTATTATAGTAGTTATATTCTTGTATATAGGAGCAGTATTATAGTAGTTATATTCTTGTATATAGGAGCAGTATTATAGTAGTTATATTCTTGTATATAGGAGCAGTATTATAGTAGTTATATTCTTGTATATAGGAGCAGTATTATAGTAGTTATATTCTTGTATATAGGAGTAGTATTATAGTAGTTATATTCTTGTATATAGGAGCAGTATTATAGTAGTTATATTCTTGTACATAGGAGCAGTATTATAGTAGTTCTATTCTTGTACATAGGAGCAGTATTATAGTAGTTATATTCTTGTACATAGGAGAAGTATTATAGTAGTTATATTCTTGTATATAGGAGCAGTATTATAGTAGTTATATTCTTGTACATAGGGGCAGTATTATAGTAGTTATATTCTTCTACATAGGAGAAGTATTATAGTAGTTATATTCTTGTATATAGGAGCAGTATTATAGTAGTTATATTCTTGTACATAGGAGCAGTATTATAGTAGTTATATTCTTGTACATAGGGGTAGTATTATAGTGGTTACATTCTTGTACATAGGAGGTAGTATTATACTAGTTATATTCTTGTACATAGGAGCAGTATTATAGTAGTTATATTCTTGTACATAGGAGCAGTATTATACTAGTTATATTCTTGTACATAGGAACAGTATTATACTAGTTATATTCTTGTACATAGGAGCAGTATTATAGTAGTTATATTCTTGTACATAGTAGCAGTATTATAGTAGTTATATTCTTGTACATAGGAGCAGTATTATAGTAGTTATATTCTTGTACATAGGAGAAGTATTATAGTAGTTATATTCTTGTATATAGGAGCAGTATTATAGTAGTTATATTCTTGTACATAGGAGCAGTATTATAGTAGTTATATTCTTGTACATAGGAGCAGTATTATAGTAGTTATATTCTTGTACATAGGAGCAGTATTATAGTAGTTATATTCTTGTACATAGGAGCAGTATTATAGTAGTTCTATTCTTGTACATAGGAGAAGTATTATAGTAGTTATATTCTTGTATATAGGAGCAGTATTATAGTAGTTATATTCTTGTACATAGGGGCAGTATTATAGTAGTTATATTCTTGTATATAGGAGCAGTATTATAGTAGTTATATTCTTGTACATAGGAGCAGTATTATAGTAGTTATATTCTTGTACATAGGAGAAGTATTATAGTAGTTATATTCTTGTATATAGGAGCAGTATTATAGTAGTTATATTCTTGTACATAGGGGTAGTATTATAGCAGTTATATTCTTCTACATAGGAGGTAGTATTATACTAGTTATATTCTTGTACATAGGAGCAGTATTATAGTAGTTATATTCTTGTACATAGGGGTAGTATTATAGCGGTTATATTCTTGTACATAGGAGGTAGTATTATACTAGTTATATTCTTGTACATAGGAGAAGTATTATAGTAGTTATATTCTTGTACATAGGAGCAGTATTATAGTAGTTATATTCTTGTACATAGTAGCAGTATTATAGTAGTTATATTCTTGTACATAGGAGCAGTATTATAGTAGTTATATTCTTGTACATAGGAGTAGTATTACAGTAGTTATATTCTTGTACATAGGAGTAGTATTATAGTAGTTATATTCTTGTACATAGGAGCAGTATTATAGTAGTTATATTCTTGTACATAGGAGGTAGTGATATAGTAGTTATATTCTTGTACATAGGAGTGGTGCACTGATGTTTTGATAAGATATTTTTTCCCCCATTTATCCTCATTTGTTACAGAAAAATTGTTATGTTCTTGATGGGCCGATAAACCTATAGTGGAACATTGGCTTCAACTTGTGAACAACTACAGTATGTCTCAATATATCAGTGCTTTGGTGTGTGGGGGGGGGGTGTCTTGCACATGGAGCACATGTGTAAATGGACAGGGTGTGATGGCAGTTTACACTATATATTTGGTATTTTGCCATGTAAATATCAATCCACTTGGACTATATCAATAACCCAACAACACGGTGATGGTTCTGCTTATTACATATAATAATATAGGTGGAGTGTGGAGTTGTTACAGTCCCAGACCTCCAGCCTTGCCTGTATCCTCTATAGACAGCTGAGTGTTTAGCGGATTGCTGCTCCTTTAAGGGTTCCTTCACTTGCTTGGATGTGATACTTAGTTACTTTTCCAGGCTTTTAACTATCATACAGTATTAAATAAACGCAGTCAAAGACCTGCCATGTACCATGGTATTTAACACAAGCGCGTTCTCCACTGCATCTGTGCACAGATTAAAGCCTTCACTTTGCTTTTTGTTGAGATTCGGAGCTACCATGCATGATTTAGTAATTGCTTTCTTGCTTTCCCCTGTGAAATATCAAACAGCGCTAAGTATTTCTTCAGCTCGCTCAAATGCAGGAACTGCATGTTAACTCTCCTGTCAGCTTGTTTCCAGCTCAGAGCGCTCTGAGACGCAAAACACAAGAATAAACAGGAAAAGATGGAGAAAAATAAAGAAACAACATATAAATAAAATAATAACATATAAATAATATAAATACAATAAATAAATAACATCTAAGTAAAATAAAATAATAAATAAATAAAATATAAATACAATAAATAAATGATATGATATATAACATAAACATTGCTGCAGATTTACCAATAGAGTTTTGCTGCGCAGGTTGTTCTCGTCATTGACGTATTGTAGACACATTTGGAGATGATTCACATTGCACCAAAAAACGGTACATCAAGTAATAGGCGATGAAAAATGCACCAGAGTTTGTTAGATTCCCCTCCTCCCCTTTTCCTCCTTATATGTTAGATATCACATCTTCTCCATTACTTGTGTGGATTCTCCTATCAGAGGTACTAAGTGTAGTCAACAAATGGAAAGGAAACACTAAGGCTTTGTACACATCTGCGTCTCCGTCACAGATTCTGCCGAAAATCAGTGGAGAGAAAAGTTGTGTACGGAGGAATTTTCTCTCCGCCGTTTTCAATATAAAAATAGCATAAACCCAGCGGACCCTGAACAGTGAAGTGCCTGCCCACTAAAAATAGTAGTCCCCTGCTGTGTCCGCAGGTGTGAACCTAGCCTTAAAGTCATAGCAAGAACAGAGGTGTAACAGGAACCGCCGGGGCCCCAGTGCAAAATCAGTAATGGGGCCCCTACATAGCTTGGGGTCCCTTAGTGTCCAGGGCCAGATAACAACTGCTATCGCTCCACCCCTAAAAAAGAATAACAACATCCTACTAATATTATAAAACGTTTGTGTGTTTGGATGTTTGTTCCACTTTCACAGCCAAACGGCTGAACGTATTGATCTGAGATTTTCCACATACCGAGATATTTTCCAGGAAAGAAACTTAGGCCACTTCCCGAGTCGTTGAGACCCCCCCACAGCCCGGCCGCACCCGGCAGAACGATCCTCCGGCTACGCTGCAGAACCTGCAATGACGTCATCGCAGCTGTGACAGCGGCGCTCTCATTGTTTCGCGCAAGCTTCTGGGCTGGCTGGTGGAGACGCAGCTCCGGCCCATACGTCGAGGATAGAATGTGGTCGTGTTGGACTCTGCTGTGCGAGCTGGCAATCATGGCGGATACTAGCGGCTCCAGAGCCCTGCAGCCACCACGCTTTCTCTCTGTGCTACGTCCACTCTATCCACGGCTGTGGCGCGTGTGCGCCAAGCCTCGGCACACCTCCCGCACTGTGCGAGAGGCCACACATCCAACGTCTTCACCACCTGGGTAAGTACACCAGAACACTGTAGCGTGCGGGCACATTCAGCCAACAGTGCTGCCGGTCTCAAGGTCTGTGGGGCCCGTGGGAGCTCTGGGGGACTGTAGCGTGCCGACCGTGCGACGGACTGCGGGCACAGCATTTCTCACCCTGTGTACAGCGTATGAGGCTGGCCCACAAAACACAATTTAGGGGGTACACAAGGGGGCCCAGGCAGCAAATCCAAGGAGAGCACGGGGACAGGGTTGGCGCGGGAGCACAGGAAATATCACGACAGAACATGGGTGCCCCCGTAAGGGGGGACCCTCAGGAGGGTACAGGGCACACCCTAAAATCAAGCAGTCACGGGAGCTAAGAGGATGGTGGAACAGGGGCGCGCAGAATAAGCGGCGGGAAATGCAACACAGCACCACACCGGTGGATACGGTTCGCCTAGGTGCACGACGAAACCAACCCAACACCGCTACACCTACTCTACGCACCTCAACACCACCGCCAACCTGCGGACGAAGTCGCAGGCACATGCTAGTTAGCAACATTAATAATAACAATAATAACAGACATGATAACAATATAGTAATAACTAATAATAATAGTAACTATAGTAGCAAAAATAATACGGACAATAATATTAACAATAATGGCGAGAACACAAAGAACAATAATAGCAATATTAATAACAGCAATAATAATCTCATGATTAAAATGTGAATAATAATATACATATTCTGCTTTTGCTCTTTCCACATATAAACAAATGTAAATAAGAAGTTTTAAAAAATTAATGAAATTTTTTATTTTTTTGCAAAAATTCCTGCCATTGAGAATACGATTTCATACATGTGAATAAGGTTGTGTCTGCAGCAGGGACGAGGACGTCTTCAGACCCCATTGAAGTAAATGTAACAGTTGCAGAACTTTTTGCAATAATCTGTGTGTGAATACAACCTTAGGCTTGTTTATATAAAATATAACGTAAGAGAATACATCTATGTCTATAAATAACCGGATATTGACTTTTTTGGCCCCATTATTGCTGCAGTTGCTCCCTGTAATATACATGAAATCCCCGTTTTTCCACCCCCAGTTTTCGCCATTGTTACCTGCGCAGCCGCTCGCTCATAAATGCAAAAAACTCCTTCCCAATCTGTTTAAAACAAAACAAAACGCCGGCACAAATCCATCACTCGGAGGAATATTTAAGGAAGCGTCAGGAGGGAGAAACTCATTGGTTTAATGGAACGCTGTCAGGAAAAATCAGCGTCAGCGGCGACACGAGGGCAGAATTGATACTTCTGCAGTGACATGTTAAAAGAAAATCCCATGCATTATTAAGGGGAGCTCGGAATCTGTCAGCTGGATGATCGCCGAGTTAGCAGAGAGAGGACGACGCTTGTGAAGTAGAAAAGATACGGCGCAGGCACAGATCCATACTGTAACCTTTCATGTTCTACGCCCACTACCATCGCGCCGCCATTACTTGCTCAGCAGTTTTTGTGGGGGTTTTTGTACGTGTCACCCACAAAAGAGATTCTTCCATTAATATTATTATTCCAGGAAACCAAAACTGTGATGAAGTGAAGGAGTGACAGAAAAGGTTTCATCGGAAACTTAAGCCAAACGTCTATTTACAGGGCCCTGCGAATCCTGGACGTGTCAGTAGTGAGGATCACCAGACAATGATATTTACTGCTACAAACTGAGGCCTTTGTAGAATTTTGTCGCGCCAGGAGTGGCAGAAGTGTCTCAATTATAGTTCCCATTCCTTCTGAGGCCACTCCAAGAAACACAGCAGAAAGGCAGCTTTTCCGCAATGTATGGCCTCAGTCTTATAGTTTAATATCACTTCCTGAGATTACGTGCACTGGAGCACTGAATAAAAGGGAGGTAATGCAACTTCCTGGTTCATGAACAGAATGCCAGAACGTCAGTAAAGACTGACATTTACACTAGAAAAGCAGAAACTGCAAATGGGAGTAGCGAGTAATTTATGCATTAGCATACAGATTTATCTGCCATTCTTGTTGTGTGAAAAGTTGGGTGATAACACCTATGGGAACGTTTATATCTGCAGTCATTGTTGGCACGTTGCTGATAACCGCTTCTGAAGAGCAGAATTAACCAGCAGCTGCTTATTGTGGGAATCGGTCAGCTCTATAAGAATTGCACGGCTTATACCCAGCTTTTAGACTGGTCTACTTGTTGCTGATAGTCTGAACTTCACTCAGTCCTATCTGTCACACTTGTCTTCCACCAGTCTTGCATTTTTACTTAACTGACTACAATGGTGAATGCAGCTCTGGATGTCACTGGAGTATAAAACATGATGGAGCAGAATTGTCAATGTAGCAATGGTTCTGATTGGAGTGGATGTACAATGTAACTTCAGATGTAAGAATGCAGCTCTGGATGTGAGTAGTGTGCAAAGCTTGCCATATGCTTTAGATAATTGGTCAGCTGACGGCTATTCCTCCTGCTTCCCCAATACATATGCACACTAGGCTCAGGGAAGAGTGCCCATCTCCGTGGTGAGAACAAAGGATCAGACATGCTGAAATTCAACATGCTTGACTCTTCTTTACCCCAACATCTGCCATCAGGGTAGACTCTGAACAACCCCATATTCATTAGATGACTAGCCATTTAGGGTTTTTGGCAGGGTCAGTAGACATTCGTGTAATATATGTGGCCACTCCATGGTAGGGAACTTGCCAAAAAACTTAGCATGAATCAGGATAAGGCATAATAAGAGATCATCAGAGAAAAATGCTTTTTTCTCCACTTCTCAGACTCTGTCTCTCCTTCTAAACTCAGGGGATAATCCTACTCCTTAGGGAGAGTGTGCACCTACACAGACGTACGGAGACTTACAAGCCATTTCTGCTCCGCTGGGGATTATGGGTAAAATATGCAAATCTATTCTCTAGGATGTGATTGCCCTAGAGGGCAGCAAACAGAGGCACGGATCTCGTAATTACATCCTGGAGAATAGATTGGCATATTTTAGCCATCCTTCTAATCTGACTTTCACTCTGAAATCTCTGCTGAAGTCCTTCTCTGTCACTGATTTTCAGCTCAGAGGGATCAGATTACCTTGTGACTACACAGTAAAATGTGATATAAGTTGATTTGAGTTTCAAGCTTTGACACAATACAGAGTACAGGGGAAAACTGCAGGATTGTGATGGTAAGTTTCTGAGGCCGTAAGGTAAAGATGCAATGAGTCAGCTGATAGGCAGCACAAGGTTTCCTGCATCAGACGTTTTGGATCAGATTTTCTATAGGATACATGGAGGTAGAGCGTGCGTTGCGTGTCTCGCCCGTGGTTCCGGTCATACTTGAGCGCCGTCAGTTATAAAAATCTACGTTTGGCAGCGAGCTCGGCTTATAATGTAATAGAACTTGATTAGATAACATTTTTGCATCTGGACTGGATGATCGCCCGCTCGTCGTACAGCTGCCAGCCTGATCCCAGGATTGCCACTGAGAATTGCTACGTGCCATGCGGGAGACCAATATCCGCTGCAGCGCCTGCAAATCATACACCCTTTCCATGCCAGAGACAGTCATAGACTGTCACACACATTAATGTACAGAGCGAGGTTACGCGGACTCTCCATGTTGCTGAGATTTTCCAGATTATCAGGCATTGGATGATCAGACAGATTTAATTATAAATGTAAAGGAATTAAAAGAAAGATATGAAACAATGTATGAAAATATCCGACTATACCATGTTGTGTCAATATCTGACAGACAAAGATTGTAAATTCAGGTGAGTTTAAGGATCCAAGGCCTGTAAGTCATCAAATATAAAGATATGGCCACAGGAAAAAATAAATGATGCATCAAGACGCTTGGCAGGTCCAATCCCCAACCTCAGAGGTGACCCCGGGCACATGATGTTACCAAAAGCAGAGAGAGAGACAGATACCACAGGGGGGCCCCAAAGAGAAGACCCCACAATATCATAATTTCGCTTTTGGTTCTATACGAACTTGTTCACCCTGAAACAAATCAGTTACTGAACCCAAAGATGAATAGTGAGCGCAGCTCTGGAGTATAATACAGGGTGTAACTCAGGATCAGTACAGGATAAGTAATGTAATGTATGTACACAGTGACTGTACCAGCAGAATAGTGAGTGCAGCTCTGGAGTATAATACAGGATGTAACTCAGGATCAGTACAGGATAAGTAATGTAAAGTATGTACACAGTGACTGCACCAGCAGAATAGTGAGCGCTGCTCTGGAGTATAATACAGGATGTAACTCAGGATCAGTACAGGATAAGTAATGTAAAGTATGTACACAGTGACTGCACCAGCAGAATAGTGAGTGCAGCTCTGGAGTATAATACAGGATGTAACTCAGGATCAGTACAGGATAAGTAATGTAATGTATGTACACAGGGACTATACCAGCAGAATAGTGAGCGCTGCTCTGGAGTATAATACAGGATGTAACTCAGGATCAGTACAGGATAAGTAATGTAATGTATGTACACAGTGACTGTACCAGCAGAATAGTGAGTGCAGCTCTGGAGTATAATACAGGATGTAACTCAGGATCAGTACAGGATAAGTAATGTATGTACACAGTGACTGCACCAGCAGAATAGTGAGTGCAGCTCTGGAGTATAATACAGGATGTAACTCAGGATCAGTACAGGATAAGTAATGTAATGTATGTACACAGTGACTGCACCAGCAGAATAGTGAGCGCTGCTCTGGAGTATAATACAGGATGTAACTCAGGATCAGTACAGGATAAGTAATGTAATGTATGTACACAGTGACTGCACCAGCAGAATAGTGAGTGCAGCTCTGGAGTATAATACAGGATGTAACTCAGGATCAGTACAGGATAAGTAATGTATGTACACAGGGACTATACCAGCAGAATAGTGAGCGCTGCTCTGGAGTATAATACAGGATGTAACTCAGGATCAGTACAGGATAAGTAATGTAATGTATGTACACAGGGACTATACCAGCAGAATAGTGAGTGCAGCTCTGAAGTATAATACAGGATGTAACTCAGGATCAGTAGAAGATAAGTAATGTAATTTATGTACACAGTGACTGTACCAGCAGAATAGTGAGTGCAGCTCTGGAGTATAATACAGGATGTAACTCGGGATCAGTACAGGATAAGTAATGTAATGTATGTACACAGTGACTGTACCAGCAGAATAGTGAGCGCAGCTCTGGAGTATAATAAAGGATGTAACTCAGGATCAGTACAGGATAAGTAATATAATGTATGTACACAGTGACTGTACCAGCAGAATAGTGAGCGCAGCTCTGGAGTATAATACATGATGTAACTCAGGATCAGTACAGGATAAGTAATGTAATGTATGTACACAGTGACTGCACCAGCAGAATAGTGAGTGCAGCTCTGGAGTATAATACAGGATGTAACTCAGGATCAGTACAGGATAAGTAATGTAATGTATGTGCACAGTGAGTGCACCAGCAGAATAGTGAGCGCAGCTCTGCAGTATAATACAGGATGTAACTCAGAATCAGTAGAGGATAAGTAATGTAATGTATGTACACAGTGACTGCACCAGCAGAATAGTGAGCGCAGCTCTGGAGTACAATACAGGATGTAACTCAGGATCAGCACCGGATAAGTAATGTAATGTATGTACACAGTGACTGTACCAGCAGAATAGTGAGTGCAGCTCTGGGGTATAATACAGGATGTAACTCAGAATCAGTAGAGGATAAGTAATGTAATGTATGTACACAGTGACTGCACCAGCAGAATAGTGAGCGCAGCTCTGGAGTATAATACAGGATGAAACTCAGGATCAGCACCGGATAAGTAATGTATGTACACAGTGACTGCACCAGCAGAATAGTGAGTGCAGCTCTGGGGTATAATACAGGATGTAACTCAGGATCGGTATAGGATAAGTAATGTAATGTATGTACACAGTGACTGCACCAGCAGAATAGTGAGCGCAGCTCTGAAGTATAATACAGGATGTAACTCAGGATCAGCACCGGATAAGTAATGTAATGTATGTGCACAGTGAGTGCACCAGCAGAATAGTGAGCGCAGCTCTGGGGTATAATACAGGATGTAACTCAGGATCGGTATAGGATAAGTAATGTAATGTATGTACACAGTGACTGTACCAGCAGAATAGTGAGTGCAGCTCTGGAGTATAATACAGGATGTAACTCAGAATCAGTAGAGGATAAGTAATGTAATGTATGTACACAGTGACTGCACCAGCAGAATAGTGAGCGCAGCTCTGGAGTATAATACAGGATGTAACTCAGGATCAGTACAGGATAAGTAATGTATGTACACAGTGACTGCACCAGCAGAATAGTGAGCGCTGCTCTGGAGTATAATACAGGATGTAACTCAGGATCAGTAGAGGATAAGTAATGTAATGTATGTACACAGTGACTGCACCAGCAGAATAGTGAGTGCAGCTCTGGGGTATAATACAGGATGTAACTCAGGATCGGTATAGGATAAGTAATGTATGTACACATTGACTGTACCAGCAGAATACTGAGCACAGCTCTGGAGTATAATACAGGATAAGTAATGTAATATGTGTATACCTAGAGTCTGGTGTACATGTATATTAATTCTATTACATATATACAGTATGTGTGTGTGTATTTTATACACATACATACAGTTTTCTTTTCTGCAAAGCAGGAGATGATCAGTCCTGTTCCACTTATTATATGTGGGATCCCCTTTAAATAAATAGAATGATTGGGTTTGATTTATAATTTTCTGATTATTTCAGGATATTTGGAAATTATTTCATTATTAGAAAAATAAACATGTATCTGCCATGTGTTTGATCTCCTCCTCGGTGTATTTGTCTTGGCTCTCGTCACTTGTGTCATTATTTGCAGGACCCTGGGAGCCGCTCTATGGAAGGAATATGATTTCTGCGGTGACATTTGGGACATTCAGATAACATAGATGATGGTTTTCACATTGTTTGTATAATGACAACATTGTTTTTTTCTTCTTTGAGCTCATAAGAAGCAGCACAGCTCTGAGCGTCACTGATACATTGTACCAGTCCGGCCCATTGTGACAGTTTTTCAAACTAAATATATATTCGGGAAGAAAAAAACATTTTCTATCCCTAAAGTTTCTTAAAAAGTATCCGTGCAAGTTTCAGGCTTATTATTTCATTTATGGGCTGGATACAATTGTAGCAAATCTCCAGATGTTATCGATATTCTTTGCTGAGTCAATGTATCTTTTCATGGATTTCCACTCTGTTTTTCCAATACAAATCCCCGGACACAGTTCTATAATTACATTCTAACTATCTTCAGTCACCACTAGGGGGAGCTGAGGAGCTTACGACAGACAACGTTATCAGTGCCTCCAAATATACAGGGGACTTGGAGCTTTGTTCCAGAAATTTGGAGCTCCGAGCCCTAGGAAGGTTATTAAATTAGAAAATCCAGAATTTCAGACTTTTTTTTTTTCTTAAATTAAAGAAAAAATGGAGATCGAGGGTCTCGGCCTTATAAAAGTTACATTAATTAGACTAATAAAGTTGTATGAGCTGCAACTGGACGTGTCCTGTTATGTGCAGATCCACAGTGCCTGGACATAGAGGGTTACACTCCGATAGAAGGCTATAATAGTGACAGAGTAATGTGGCTCTAGCATTTTGCTCGTGAACCAGGAGACTCAGGATGAACTAAACAATAGGCTCCTCCCATATTTGGGGGTGGTGCAGATCATGGAATTCTCGAGGACAATAGTAACAACTTATCAGCAACAAAATTGTACTCAGATGGAGACATAAACGGTACAATCTGATTGACCAATCAGGCACAACCAATTGTATAATGCTGATGATATCATCGGCGTTAAAACCACACTATAAACCTCAGATGTCGCCTTGTCCCATATACGGGTGTGAGGACGTATGGCTATAGTGGTCTATATGTTCGTGGCGCTCTGTGCTCACCGCGTGGCGTAATCTTGTTGATTTTCGTTGTCTTCTTCCAGAGTCGCTAATGGAAATGTATTCTGTTTAATGACTCTGAAATCCTGTTTGTAATTAGATGTGGGAATTGCTGATACTTGGTAACAGATGATACTGGAATAATAATATGAGTGATGCTACGCCGCGGCCTCAATCCTCCCAAATCTACATCATTTTTCATCTTATTGACATGGCGGCCGCACCGAGAACAAAGCAGAGAGGATGAGAACAAGCGACCGCCAAGACACCGACACAGGGAAACAATATATTCACTTTCATGTCATCCAATGTGGATTCATATTTTACATCAAAATTTTCACATTTCAATTAAATCCTTACATATCTCCTCCTGATAAAGTATGTGCCCCCCTGAGCTCAGGAGATTTATGTACATCTGGTGATCAAGCTGTGACAATTTACCCATAATGCTCAGGTTACCGACAACTGCAGAGTATCCTGGGAAATGGCTCATATAGAAGAGGCAGGTGAAAGGTTGTCAGGAAAACTATCCATGACCTGTGCCATACAAAGAGGTACAAGGTCCTCAGCAGCACAGAGTATTACAGGAGAGGATTGTCATGTCCACTACTGTAATCTGTGGTGTTACATAGGACTGCAGGTGACATCTACTACATTATCTGTACTCAGAGAGATATCACTGTGTTATCTGTAGTGTTACATAGGACTGCAGGTGACATCTACTACATTACCTGTACTCAGAGAGTTATCACTGTGTTATCTGTAGTGTTACATAGGACTGCAGGTGACATCTACTACATTACCTGTACTCAGAGAGTTATCACTGTGTTATCTGTGGTGTTACATAGGACTGCAGGTGACATCTACTCCATTACCTGTACTCAGAGAGTTATCACTGTGTTATCTGTAGTGTTACATAGGACTGCAGGTGACATCTACTACATTATCTGTACTCAGAGAGTTATCACTGTGTTATCTGTGGTGTTACATAGGACTGCAGGTGACATCTACTACATTACCTGTACTCAGAGAGTTATCACTGTGTTATCTGTGGTGTTACATAGGACTGCAGGTGACATCTACTCCATTACCTGTACTCAGAGAGTTATCACTGTGTTATCTGTGGTGTTACATAGGACTGCAGGTGACATCTACTACATTATCTGTACTCAGAGAGTTATCACTGTGTTATCTGTGGTGTTACATAGGACTGCAGGTGACATCTACTACATTATCTGTATATAGAGAGTTATCACTGTGTTATCTGTAGTGTTACATAGGACTGCAGGTGACATCTACTACATTACCTGTACTCAGAGAGATATCACTGTGTTATATATGGTGTTACATAGGACTGCAGGTGACATCTACTACATTATCTGTACTCAGAGAGCTATCACTGTGTTATCTGTGGTGTTACATAGGACTGCAGGTGACATCTACTCCATTATCTGTACTCAGAGAGTTATCACTGTGTTATCTGTAGTCTTACATAGGACTGCAGGTGACATCTACTACATTATCTGTACTCAGAGAGTTATCACTGTGTTATCTGTGGTGTTACATAGGACTGCAGGTGACATCTACTACATTATCTGTACTCAGAGAGTTATCACTGTGTTATCTGTGGTGTTACATAGGACTGCAGGTGACATCTACTACATTATCTGTACTCAGAGAGTTATCACTGTGTTATCTGTGGTGTTACATAGGACTGCAGGTGACATCTACTACATTACCTGTACTCAGAGAGTTATCACTGTGTTATCTGTGGTGTTACATAGGACTGCAGGTGACATCTACTACATTATCTGTACTCAGAGAGTTATCACTGTGTTATCTGTGGTGTTACATAGGACTGCAGGTGACATCTACTACATTACCTGTACTCAGAGAGTTATCACTGTGTTATCTGTAGTGTTACATAGGACTGCAGGTGACATCTACTACATTACCAGTACTCAGAGAGTTATCACTGTGTTATCTGTAGTGTTACATAGGACTGCAGGTGACATCTACTACATTACCAGTACTCAGAGAGTTATCACTGTGTTATCTGTGGTGTTACATAGGACTGCAGGTAACTACCATGTACATTGAGCTGTGCTACATCTGCACTTACATCCCTGTATACATGAAGCCGTACACCACACTTCTGGATGGCTGTGACAATGTAGCAGTCTTCGCTTTGCTCCGCCTCTGCTTGTGTTTCGGGTACGCGGCTTATTTGTCATTATGCTTAATTTGCACGTAGCGCGCTGAAGTAAAGGCCAAGGGATGTAGGCCGGGAACACAGCTGTACTCGCGGCACATTTAATTGCCTCTCCATCCTCAACCTCATTTATCTTCATTTCTTCCCAATTATAGCAAATTATCAATAGTCTCTGTAGCCTCCGAGTCTTAATCCCCTTTATTCGGCCGCATTAGTCAGTGGCAGATGAATTCTTGGAGGGAGTCGGCCTGAGTTGCCGCGTTCCTCCACCTCGGGCAGATGGTGCCGCTCACAAGAAATGGGACAAAACATTTGGAATTTGTTGCCGGCGTTGGATTTGGGATTCAAGCTGTCAATATTTTTACAAAACATAATCAAGGCGTCTCCTGCTCTGAAGACACGGACGCGGCAATTACCAAGACTGCGGCACGAGACGAACTAGAGCATTTGGTTTTGAGAGAAATCATCGCTCATTATTTAAGATATTTTCCAATAAACAAGAAATTCTTTTATTGGAATCTTCAATAATAAGAAACAACCTGGAAGATGAGGCAAGATCGTGACTCGGAGATGACTCCTGTCTGCAGTCCTATGTAAATGAAGCGGGTCAAATGACAAGTCTGACTACTATGTAAAAAAAACGCTTCTGAGTTCCTTAAGATCACATACAAGATCTCTGCTCCTACTTCCTGCAGCTTGTTACAATTGTATCCAGTCTAGACAATCCTCTGTGAGCTGACTAGGTTAGACTCGAGGCGGCGGGTAGGCATTGCGCTGACTGGCAGAATGTTCTGTCTGTTCTTAGGATCAGGGGTAACGGAGATAATTCTGTAACATTTTTTTCGGAATTGTCTCTTCTCTTGACTATGGACTGGATCTGACCACGAAGACAGATGAGAGCTGAATGTAGAATTATGAATGCTGCTCTGGATGGGAGATTTGATTTTGTTCCAGCCCTATAAATTGTAAAGGAAATGATAAGATCAGAGTTGTGAGTGCAGCCCTGGAAGATGAGGTTAAGTGAACGCAGCTCTGGATGTGACCGAAGTATAACATGTGATTGTATTGATTGACTAGTATAAGGCAGTGTTCACACACTATTCCTTCAAGGAACACAAGCAAAATAGCCCCATAAGCGTGGACACCATGAGGGGAAGCATCAGTATAGGCCATCAAATGATGGATATAGCCTAAGGCAAATGGTAAGGACAGAATTGTGATTACAGCTCTGGAGGTGACTAGCATATAAGATGTGATTGTGGTTAGTGCAAGACTAATGATACTGACAGAATTATGAGTGCAGCTCTGGATGTGACTGTATTGTAAGTTGGGTATCACTGTAACTCAGTTTGTGACTAGTATAGGATCATAAGGGCAGCTTTGGGGTAGACTTGACTATAAGTAGTGATGTGACCACAGCTCTGGGCAATGGGGGAGATTTAGTAAGAAAAACCTGCTTGAATTGTATCAGGATTTGTACCAAAAACCTAACACATGGAGCAGCTCATGTATCAAGGGGTTCAGACATTGTGTAGATACTTTTTCCAATTTGTGCACAAAGGGTGTGGCCTCACTGAAAAGGGGTGTGGCCTCACTGAAAAGGGGTGTGGTGTCACTGGGAAAGGGTGTGGCCTCATGGGAAGGGGTGTGGCCTAATGTGTGGCACTCTGCAACAAAAATGTCCCAAGAACTTCTAAGTCTAATAGGAGGTGTAACATTAGACAACTAATAGGAGGTGTAACATTAGACAAGACAGTCTAAGAATACGCCAGATATATCAAACCATCCAGCAATAGTCCATGTTTGCACTGTCTAAAACGTCAATAGTATTAGTAAATCTCGTAGTTTTTCCTCTACTCTGGGTGTTACTAGAGTATGACACGGTATATTTCCTCATGTCTGGGTGTTACTAGAGTATGACATAGTATATTTCCTCAGCTCCGGGTGTTACTAGAGTATGCGACGGTGTATTTCCTCATGTCTGGGTGTTACTAGAGTATGACATGGTGTATTTCCTCAGCTCTGGATGTTACTAGAGTATGACAGTATATTTCCTCAGCTCCGGGTGTTACTAGAGTATGACACGGTGTATTTCCTCAGCTCTGGGTGTTACTAGAGTATGCGACAGTGTATTTCCTCAGCTCTGGGTGTTACTAGAGTATGACAGGGTATATTTCCTCAGCTCTGGATGTTACTAGAGTATGACATGGTGTATTTCCTCAGCTCTGGATGTTACTAGAGTATGACACGGTGTATTTCCTCAGCTCTGGATGTTACTAGAGTATGACACGGTGTATTTCCTCAGCTCTGGATGTTACTAGAGTATGACACGGTGTATTTCCTCAGCTCTGGGTGTTACTAGAGTATGACACGGTATATTTCCTCAGCTCCGGGTGTTAGTAGCGTATGACATAGTATATTTCCTCAGCTTTGGGTGTTGTTAGAGTATGACAGTGTATTTACTCAGCTCTGGGTGTTACTAGAGAATGACACAGTGTATTTCCTCAGCTTTTGATGTGACTAGAGTATGACACGGTGTATTTCCTCAGTGTAGCCTGTGGCTGTGTGTAATGTGAGTCCCGCTCTGGGGTCCCATCAGCTTCTCCTCCAGGTGCTTTTCTGCTCCTCATTTGACGTCTTGTCATTTTGTCTGTTTTTATTCCGCTCCGTTTCCTTTTTTTGTTTTACTTTTTTTTTTTTTGAAAGTTTGGCCGGGTGCTGAGATTTTCAGCTTTTCATTACATAATTATTAAAAGATTACTTCACCTAAGCAGTGACAGACATATTTTTTAAGTATGACTGACTGATGGACAGACTGGGAATTGCAGAATTAATGGGCACATTTCAATGCTTTGGCAAGGCTTAACAGTAATTACATCTCGCTAGCACTTGATACATTTTTGGAACAGACCCAGTAAAACCATCACTGAGGCTTTTCCAATTTGACACTTTAACCTGCTTTAAATCATGGCTTCCTACAGCAGGGCGTCCGAGGGAAGAAGGCGCTTCTGATGGGAACTTTGAGGAAGTTTTTAATTTTTTTTGGTCTTTTTTTTTCATCACCTGCTCCAATTAAATTGTGCAATACATAAACATCTGCTGGTTATATTTTATAGACACATACAAATATACATAGTAACATACAGTGTTATATACATAGTATCATATATATTTATACTGTTACATTCACAGTCAGTTACATTCGCATTTACATAGTTACATAATAGGCTGCATAGTTAGAATTACATTCATTCATAGTTACAATTATAATACTACATAGTTATATAGGTCATTTATACAGTTCTATCATTATATTATTGGTTAGATTTACAGATATAAATACATAGTTATATACATCGATACATAGTTATATACAGCTACAGTTTTGTACAGTTACGCAGTTATATACAATTAGATTGTTACATAGTTTCAGTTACATTATTACACAATTACACTATGTTCACACTAGTGTCAGGTGTCCGTTCCCCATCAGAGGACCAGAAGAGCTGACAAATGGACTGCTGAAATATCGGACATGAACAGAACCCGAGGGACCCCACTGACTATAATATGGCCTATCACATGTTCATTCTTATTTAACTGAAATCACTGGACAAATTAGTCAGGTTTGCAGAACTTTTTCATCTGGTGACTTTAGACAGATACTGTATCAGACTCTCCAAACAGAGACTCCAAAAGAGATGTGACGCCGCCTTACATTGTTACAGTTACATTTGTATGTAGTTTCATTGTTATAGTTATATACAGTTAGTTTCATAGTTACATTGATCTATATGGTTATTCTGTTACATAGTTACATCATTGCATACAGTACAGCTACATTATTATATAGTTACATAATTACATACATACATTACATAGATACACTGTTACATACATAGTTACGTAATTACATACATGGCAGATACATTGTTATACATAGTCATAGTTACATAATTACATACATATATTACATAGATACATTGTTACAGTTATATAATTACATATGTGCGTACATTATTACATAGTTACACTCTTATACATAATTACAGTTACACAATTACATATGTACACATTACATAGATACATTGTTATATACATAATTAGTTACATAATTACATGCATACATACATTATTACATATGAACATTGTTACATAATTACATACAAACATTACATAGCTACGTAGTTAGCTACATTTACATAAATTACATACGGCAGATACCTATATACTATATGAAGTTATATACTGTAGTTACATAGTATGGCAGAAAAAAGACCGAGGGTGGGAGAGTGGGAAACCACGGACCGGCCTCCTAACAGGATTAGGCCAAAGATAGACAGCGCTCGCCCATAGAGATGATTGAAACCTTCTTTATTGAAAACACTATATGTTTCCCGGGCGTGGGAGAGGACATGGATGAGGGAAGGGCTGATACAATATTTCATACTTTAATATTCTATTGTGTCACATCCATGAAAAGGAAAAGTATTGGCGCCCTTCACCAGATCTGTAGAATATTCCGCAGCAGTGACCAGACTGAGGTTTCATCTTCACTACACAGACTGGAGCAGAGTAACTAATGCTTTATGTCTATATTTACATATATATCAGTGCAATGCACCAGATGTTTGGATTTTTGCAAACCCTATTCAGATGAATAAGCCTTGGTCTGTAACAAATCTGCTGCCACTTTCTATAGAAGCCATTGTTGTATCTGAAGCTGCAGAATTGTGAGTGCTGCTCTGGAGTCTACAGTTACTGTCTGCCGACCTGTGCTTGTCCCTCTCCTCTCCTCAGGGCGGTGACTTTTTCTATCACCTTTGTGCACTCTTTGTAGGTAATTTTTGGGCGGCTCAGGCTTTACGCTCGGCCTCGCCTTTGTTTGCTACTTTGGTAACGCTCTTTATCCTGCGGAGAACGGTGAATTTTAATTGCGCAGCATATATTGAGCTGAGCGGAGCCCCCACTACCTTCTGTAGCAGTCTTCCAGGCTATTAAGCTCTTCTGAATATTCGCTGCACCTGTCCGGATCATATATCTGCGCTGTCACGGAACATATGGACAGTAAATAGTGTTTCTCCAATAACACAGATAATAACCGCAGCGCCGCGCACGAGTCACCTTCATCTCATTTATTTGTCTTGATTTATGGACTAAACCCACAAATACTGGAAAACCTGATGTTACACCAAGCGGAATAAATCTGCACTTTACAGTTTACTCTTAAAAACTATCTTGTAAGTTCTCCATAGACACCAGAGGGGGGCCTACCACCGTGCTGCTCGCGGGAGGAGGAGATTATATTAGCGCCAGAGCCTCATAAGAGTCTTCTGATCATCCATAGTCAGCCTCCATGGCAGCTTATATGTATCCACAGCTGGAGTCCTATTGGGGCATATGGACACCATAGAGGGGGGGACCTCACGGGAAATCCCTCTCTATGGGGCAGAAACAGCACCATGTAATACCGGAGCAAGAATCAGCAACTTTCAGCACTATGAAACTACAACTCCCATCATGCATTAGTGCTCGGCTGTCGTTGAAAGTCCCATAGAAGTGAACAGAGCAGGCCAAAGTGCTGCAGACCGGCCGCTGACCCCTGGACTACAATGTCTGGCCAGACAAAGCACCCCGCAGGTAATAACAGCAGATCGCCACTGTCTGGGTTGAAACTCACCAAAGATGAAGCTGTAAGGCTCAGTCCACACTGGGCAGATTCTTCTTTGCAGTAAATCAGCAGCAAATTTTTCAGAATTCTGATGCAGCAAGAAGTACCCAGAATTGCAGAATTTATGGGAAAAAGCGCAGAGGGTTGTTGTATCTCTCAGCTTTTGCATTGCATTTGGCATTTTGCAGGTTTTTGTGCAGCACTTTGCCAACTACAAGTGCAAAAGAGCCCTATAATCTGGTCAGAAGCATCTGCATCAGTATAGAGAGTACATGGAGGCTCCAAGGGTCCGATGTCTGCATATGGATACTATAGAGGAGGGTCCTTATGGCACAGGAACTGCGCTATATAATATTACAATGTCTGACATGGGATCGCAGGCCCCTGGGATAACTGCACATCACCACTGACTGGGAGCACAATTGTAGCTGTAAGGCCGAGTCCACACAAGACATGTCCACTGCAGATTTTTCACAATTCTGCAGCAAAAAACATAACAATTGCAGAGTTCCCTGGAGAAATCTCTGCAGGTTGGTTGCCTCTTTCAGTCATGAAAATTTGCAGAATAAATTGCAGGATTTTTGTGCAGCACTACAAGTACATCCCATGTGGACCAGGTATGAACATAGTGTTGGAGCTTTCTGTCCATCTGTACAGGGGCCCGGTAGGTCAGGGGGGCCTTAGATTGGAGGTAAATGTATAAGCTCAGGAACTTCATGGCTAATAATTAGTGGTGGGTTGTTAGAGAGACATAAGGGGGCGCTGTGCTGTGATTGACACCCTGATTGTCAGAGCTAGCGCCCAGTGGGCATTGGTCATGGCATAAAGGGCGCGCTAACCGCGAGGATAATAGACTGTCACCTGCACCTTACATCTAGTTTTCCATGTACTCTTCTCTTGATGCGGTGTAGTATCCGGGCCCAGGACACCTCGTTGTGATTAATAGTAGCGGCGACCGCCCGCGGCGTCCTCGGACTCTCTTACTGTAACTCTCTGGTGCAGCAGAATTTACTTTACCGTTTCTAAGCGGATGATGAATGAGATTTTCTTCAGCTTCTGTTCCTGATATTAAATAAAGAAATAAATACAGCGCCGTCGCCCACTGGGATTCGGGGTGCGGACGTGAACGGCATGATATACTCACAACTACATTCCCAGAGATAAAAGCCTTCAGATACGGGGTGACAGCTGAACACGTTGTTCGCACGGTCGGCACATTAAATTACAGCGTTCGGCTCGCGTTTCATTGTTTGATTGTGAACGTCTCATTTGTCTCCTTTGAAATCTATAAAGAGGCGCAGATCTGTGCGAGGTTCTAGTCTCCGGCTCAAAACCTTACAAAATGGCGGTAAGAACACCACTGCCCCTCCCCTTCAAAGTTACTACCAAGTTTTACCACTCACTGGAGGGGGGCAGCTTTCCCTTGTGATAGGAGAAGGACCAGAGAAGATAATGAATGTTCACTCCAATGACACCTCCACCCCTCTGCTCCCTGTACACGTTATTGGAAACCGTCAGCTATCGTGCACGCTGGGCAGTGATGCACGCTCCGACGTCATCTTCTGGCATGCCTACCTCTTCTTTCTTCTTCTTTCTGCGACACCCTCCGGTCCTGGCTCTTCCCTGGCTCTTATTTGATTGGTTCAAATCCAGCGCGTGCGCAGTCTGGGCACGTCCCTGGCGCCAATTTTCTTAATGGCAGTGCGCACGCGCTGGATTTGAACCAATCTGATTTGAACTGCTGGAAGAAGACGACGATGAAGCCGGGAAAGAGCCAGGACCGGAGGGTGTCGCCGAAAGAATAAAAAAGAAGAGGAAGGCGTGCCAGAAGATGACGTTGGATCGTGCACGAACGCCCAGGGTGCACGATAGCTATGATTTACATCTATGTTTTTATAGTTTTATTGTAAAACGGAGGGGGGGGGGGGGGATAAAAATAAGATTAGCGGTGCCTGAGCAGCCTTTTTAAAGGCTATTAACACATATGTGGGGCTCATACAGCATCATTTTGCTGATAGAGCCCCTTTAAGGTAGGGCAATACACGGAGTAGAGGTAACTGCGTGGCTGACCCTCTGGACGTTGGGCAGTATGTACGGGGTATGATCATGTTGGCATCCCCTGCCTGGCAACCTCTTTCCATTTCATCACACATAAAGGATACAGTTCTAATGTATTTATGAGGGATCTCTGCGGAGAACATTGCTTGTAGCCTCCAATAACGTGAACCTGGAACCTTTCATAGTGAAATTTGTGACATTGTTACTTTGTTTAGCTCAGTGTTTTCTCAAACGTTCAAGTGCTGTTCCCTCTAGTGAGCGAGTCCCAAGCATAGTCTAATGGTCTGCTCAGTGCCCCCCACATGTAATTTAATGCTCCCCTAGTGCCTCTACATGTTGACACCTTTAGTTCCCCAATATATAGTATAATGGTCTCCTTAGTGCCCCCACCAGCGCCGCACCTCTCAAGCTGTCCTGGACTGGCTTAGCGTCACCCTCTCGGCAGCCTGGCACGGGAAGCAAGCGGTGGATTGGGGAGGCCCTGTGGACGCAGCGCTGCTTTAACTTACCAATTAGCAGCGCTGCTCCAGCGGCCGCCCCTCACGCTTAGCAGAGAGCAAGTTGGTGGTGGGGGTTGGGATTGTGGTGGGGGTTGGGATTGGGGGGGGCGACTTTCTGTCAGCCGGCAAAAAGGCTAGGTTCACCCCTGGCCCCCACATGTAGTATAATGACACTTTTAGTTCTCCCACCTATAGTATAAGCTCCTTACAGCCCCTACATGAATTATAATGACCCTGTCGGTGCCTTTACATGTAATATGGCCTCCACACACCATTCACTCTCGGGGGCTCCTGTACTTGCATTGAATGTCTCCATAAGTGCTGGGGAATGGGCTCATTGCACTGTGAGGGTAAGCTTGGTGCCTGTGACCGGATACTCCTCCTCAGTGGCAGGTCTGTGGTTCTCGGCTATGGCATGTAACCTCATGGCCTGTGGGCCATCACCCCTTGAAGTCACTTACTGCAGCTTGAGAACCATTGGTCTATATACAGTTGTTCCCACTTCCCAGCAGATGGCAGTAGGCGCCATGTACGCAAGCCTTCCTATGAATGTATAATCCTATTCACTGACAGCAAGCAGAGGTCATGACAATGCTGAAAAATAGAAAGTCCAATTTAGTAGAAAGTTGTAGGATCATTTACACTTTAATGTGAATAGCTGTATAAGATTGGGCCGGTGCCCCGTAGTCTCTGCTATACCAGCTGCTTATACGCCATGTTCTCCTCACAGGTGGAAGCGAATCATCGTGGGACAAGGAGAAGCTCCAGTCTCCGATCAACAGCGGCGGTGGCGGGTCGCAGCACACACTCGGACACGTCACTCTGTCAGGACAGTCTGCCATTGGAAGTGCACATCCATTAAGTCCCCTCCAGCAAAATCACCTGCTATCTAACAGTATGTATATAGGAGGATATACAGAGCAACACTCTGTCTGCTCCAGAGCTTATCATATTACTCTAGTCCTACCCAGAGCTGCATTAATAATTCTGGAGGTTTCATGATAGCACATGGGCTGGTGGAGGGCCTGCTGTTGGTGTACGTAAAGCTGCAGTAGAATTGCGATTGCAGCTGTGGATGCGACTGGAGTGTAAAAATTCACCTAACTCAGGATCAAGGCAAGTGCTTAGCGCTGTGGAGTAACGTGTGTGACCATAAAGTACCAATGACCGGTCTAGTCTTAGGGTTAGTTCACACCTGAATACTGTGTGGCGTAATTTGGTCCGGAAACAAACCGCTTAGAATTAGGAAGCGTTTTTTGGACACTGAGGCCATTTTTGGAGCGACAGGTGGTTTTTTCCCTCCCTGATAGTGAATGGACCTTAAAAAATCACGCCACATTGCGGTTTCCGCCTCCCATTTACTTGTATTGACTTCCTGAGACAGAATCCACCTCAAGAAAGGTCATGTATCTTCTTTTTTCTGCTAGCAGCAAAAAACCACTAGCGGAAAAACGAACGCTAGTAGTCTACATAGACCAACATTGTGAGGGGGCGGATTATGACGTGGATTCCGCGCCATATTCCACCCCCTCTGTGCCGTTTGAACGAGCCCTTAGTGTGTATAAGGAAACTTTTGCAACTTCGTATTTCGGTTTTCAGGATCACTATTTGTTTTCAGTGCTTGGCTGATATGTATGATATAGAATGATACATTGTAACAAAGCTCCAGCTGTGTGTCAGGGCAGGATAGTGGTGAAGCATTGAAGCACACAATATTGTTGTTAAATCATTTATTATACTCCAGTCACATACAGAGCTGCATCCACAATACTGTTGTTACATCATGTCTTATACTCCATTCACATCCACAGCTGCTGTCAGAATTCTGCTGTTATATAACATCATATTTACATCTAGAGCTGCATCCACAATGCTGTTGTTACATTGAAGTCTAGGCTCATCATATCCACATCTGCATCCACAATACTGTTGGTTATATAATATCATGTACCCTAGTCACATCTAGAGCTGCATCCACAATGCTGTTACACTGGTCATGTCCACAGCTGCAGTCACTATTCTGCTGCTACACCTTGCCTTATTTACTCAAGTCACATCCAGAGCTTCTTTTGGCTTTCTATGAACGCTTAGGCTATTAAACCCCAGCTGACACACTCTCAATAGAAGCCAGTGGAATTGTGACTGCAGCTCCGGATCTGACTAAGGTATGGGCATGATATAATTGCAGAATTGTGAATGCAGCTCTGGATGTGGCTGGAGTATAGGGAAGATGTGACTAGAATGTGAAATGTATTGTAGTGGTGGTAGAATTGTGAATGCAGCTTTGGATGTGGCTGGAGTATAGAGCAGATATGACTAATGTATAAAATATGTTGCAGTGATGGTGGGATTGTGACTGCAGCTCTGGCTGTGTATTTAAGAGAAATCATCCAACAGCAAAACTGCCCTGGATCTTACTAAAGTGCAGGGTAAGATGTAGCAAAACTGTGAAGGCGGCTTCAGATGTGGCTGGAGTATAGGGCATGGTATAAGAGACGTTCTGAATGGAGCTCTGGAAGTGACTGGAGCGTGAGATTTCCTCTATAAGTACAGTTTTGAATACTGCTCTAGATGTGACTGGAGTATAGGCCATAATGTAAGTCTGTATTACCACCGGAGGACTCCTGATGTGATTTTCTGAAGTGTGACACAAACATTTGAGCTTTGGGGGTGACTAGTGTAGTTTCCCCGGTGTCACCCCAGTTCGCAGGGTCTCCTGTGAATCTCGCTGTGATACAATGTAACAAGTTCTGTTTTGTTTGCAAGAAATCTAATCCAATCTGTAACAATCCTGATCCTGTGACATGTGACATTGGTGTGTCCAGGACTACAGCTCCCATGGTGGCATCATCCGATCCTGCAGCAGCTCCTTTTAGGGGTTTTGGGGTGCAGGATGTCACTTTTTGTTTCCTTTACCACTGACTGTGAGTGGAGGAGAGCGATGAACATCTCATGTGGTGCCCGGAATCCGCCTGCTCCGGTATTAACTATTTCTCTTCTTTTTTTTTTGTATTTTTAGGATTAGACCTGCCATTCATGGTCATGCCCCACCCCCTCCTTCCAGTCAGCTTACCGCCTGCATCCGTTGCCATGGCAATGAATCAAATGAATCACCTTAATACTATCGCCAACATGGCCGCAGCTGCTCAGATGCACAGCCCTCTGTCTAGAGTGGGAGCTTCTGTTATCAAGGTAAGAACAATGGGCGCGCGGGGCTGGTGGCAGCGAGGCCCCCCGTCCCCTGCCATGGCTGCAGACAGCAGGATCCTCTGCATTCATGTCTGCCAGAGATTTGTTTTGCTCCAGCGAGATCTCTCGGCACAGCGCGGTGCGTCAGCGGCCGCCTCATTTTGGAGCGTGGTGCAGATAAGGCCGGAACTGTATCCAGGCCTCTGATGGGAGCCCCAGGTGGAGGTGCGACGGACAAATTGTATTCTATGTGGCATTGAAAGGTGCATGTAACCCCTTAAGCTGCTGCTACGCTGAGCGTCAATATGGCCGCCGTCAATCACACCCCTGGAAGACAAACAGGATTACCATGCAGTGGTCTGAGAAATCTGGGTGACGAGCTGGAACGGGGACCCTATGCATTGCCACTTAGCTTTCTCAGGCTCCTGAATGACCATCTTACATCTGTACTGCTCCAGATTTAACCTGTAATAGTCTAAGAAAGCTGGGTGACAAGCCACTGGGGACCCTATCGGGTGTCTTTCAGCTTCCACAGACTCCTGAATGCCCACATGGCCATACCGCTGCGCAACTAATCAAATTTACCATGCAGAAGTTTGAGAAAGCTGGATAACAAGTCCTTGGGTGGCTGTAATAGGAATCCTATTGTCACTCGGCTTTCCCAGAAATCTGAATGATCATACTAACCTCCCTATGTTGTGGTACAGTCCTCATGTCCATACTACTGCAGACTTCCCTTAAAGCTTTAATGGGGCTGAATCAAATGGAAACCCCGTGTCCTATCATGGCCAGTGTGCATCATGGGGTGGGGGTCTCCTACTGGTGACCCTCCTGCAGCGGCCTCTAAGTCCATCATCGGCTCCAATCAGCAGCTGAGTTTCTAGGTAGAAGCGGGTTTCTAGTTGGCATATCCCTTTTAATGGTGGCCATAATAGTTGAGCTGGTCACCCAGCTTTCCTGGGAACAGATATAGCACAGCCAGCCAGAATATTCATCACAGAAAAGACAACTCAGGAACCCCCAGCTACCTCTATGACGTGTTCCCTTACAACAGAATGTACACTGTATCTAGCCATTATATGACGTGTTTTGCATCTCTAGAAGTTTTCTGCCCTGCAGGTTCTTTGACCTCAAATTTTCAGTTCTCCCTGAGCTGGGGGCTAGAATCTGGTTGGTATAATGTCCCCCATACACAGCACATGGAGAAAACAGGAGATTCTGCTCCATAACTTTCTGTCACTCAGAAACAGGATCATTTATCTAGAGAGAAGTAGTGAGCACTCAGGATTAGATAGAAAACTTATCTACAGCATCCTCTATGTGTTCCTGCATCTTCCCTCTCTCACTCAGCTCCTGCTCATTCCTTCCACACTCAATAGACTTCTATGTAATATGACCCTTCTATGACCTTATGCCTATTTTGCCCCAGCAACATATCAGAGTGAAGAGTTAAAGAGGAAAGAGAGGAAGAGACTAAGTGAGGAAAGGAGCATTTTACTCTGATAATAACATTACAGTGTTTCTTATATTTGCTTGTGCAAAATTTATTAAAGATGCTAAGTATTGCAAAATAATGAACGAAACTGAGATGTCACCCACCACCTATCATAGGTAACACGTCCCCCCATCCTCCTAGAATATAATACAGGATGTAACTCAGATAAGTACAGGAAAAGTAATGTAATGTATGTACACACTGACTGCACCAGCAGAATAGTGAGCGCAGCTCTGGAGTATAATACGGGATGTAACTCAGGATCAGTACAGGAAAAGTAATGTAATGTATGTACACAGTGACTGCACCAGCAGAATAGTGAGTGCAGCTCTGGGGTATAATACAGGATGTAACTCAGGATCAGTACAGGATAAGTAATGTAATATATGTACACAGTGACTGCACCAGCAGAATAGTGAGCACAGCTCTGGAGTATAATACAGGATGTAACTCAGGATCAGTACAGGATAAGTAATGTAATATATGTACACAGTGACTGCACCAGCAGAATAGTGAGCGCAGCTCTGGAGTATAATACAGGATGTAACTCAGGATCAGTACAGGATAAGTAATGTAATATATGTATACAGTGACTGTACTAGCAGAATAGTGAGCGCAGCTCTGGAGTATAATACAGGATGTAACTCAGGATCAGTATAGGATAAGTAATGTAATATATGTACACAGTGACTGCACCAGCAGAATAGTGAGTGCAGCTCTGGAGTATAATACAGGATGTAACTCAGGATCAGTACAGGAAAAGTAATGTAATGTATGTACACACTGACTGCACCAGCAGAATAGTGAGCACAGCTCTGGAGTATAATACAGGATGTAACTCAGGATCAGTACAGGATAAGTAATGTAATATATGTACACAGTGACTGCACCAGCAGAATAGTGAGCGCAGCTCTGGAGTATAATACAGGATGTAACTCAGGATCAGTACAGGATAAGTAATGTAATATATGTATACAGTGACTGTACTAGCAGAATAGTGAGCGCAGCTCTGGAGTATAATACAGGATGTAACTCAGGATCAGTACAGGATAAGTAATGTAATGTATGTACACAGTGACTGTACCAGCAGAATAGTGAGTGCAGCTCTGGAGTATAATACAGGATGTAACTCAGCATCAGTACAGGATAAGTAATGTAACGTATGTACACAGTGACTGCACCAGCAGAATAGTGAGTGCAGCTCTGGAGTATAATACAGGATGTAACTCAGGATCAGTACAGGATAAGTAATATAATGTATGCACACAGAGACTGTGCCAGCAGAATAGTGAGTGCAGCTCTGGAGTATAATACAGGATGTAACTCAGGATCAGTACAGGATAAGTAATGTAATATATGTACACAGTGACTGCACCAGCAGAATAGTGAGCGCAGCTCTGGAGTATAATACAGGATGTAACTCAGGATCAGTACAGGATAAGTAATGTAATATATGTATACAGTGACTGTACTAGCAGAATAGTGAGCGCAGCTCTGGAGTATAATACAGGATGTAACTCAGGATCAGTACAGGATAAGTAATATAATGTATGCACACAGAGACTGTGCCAGCAGAATAGTGAGTGCAGCTCTGGAGTATAATACAGGATGTAACTCAGGATCAGTACAGGATAAGTAATGTAATATATGTACACAGTGACTGCACCAGCAGAATAGTGAGCGCAGCTCTGGAGTATAATACAGGATGTAACTCAGGATCAGTACAGGATAAGTAATGTAATATATGTATACAGTGACTGTACTAGCAGAATAGTGAGCGCAGCTCTGGAGTATAATACAGGATGTAACTCAGGATCAGTACAGGATAAGTAATGTAATGTATGTACACAGTGACTGTACCAGCAGAATAGTGAGTGCAGCTCTGGAGTATAATACAGGATGTAACTCAGCATCAGTACAGGATAAGTAATGTAACGTATGTACACAGTGACTGCACCAGCAGAATAGTGAGTGCAGCTCTGGAGTATAATACAGGATGTAACTCAGGATCAGTACAGGATAAGTAATATAATGTATGCACACAGAGACTGTGCCAGCAGAATAGTGAGTGCAGCTCTGGAGTATAATACAGGATGTAACTCAGGATCAGTACAGGATAAGTGATGTAATGTATGTACACAGTGACTGTACCAGCAGAATAGCGAGCGCAGCTCTGGAGTATAATACAGGATGTAACTCAGGATCAGTACAAGATAAGTAATGTAATGTATGTACACAGTGACTGCACCAGCAGAATAGTGAGTGCAGCTCTGGAGTTTAATATCTTTCCTTTTAGAGAAGAATTCACCAGCCGTCTTTGGTTATGTCATATACACGGGTGTTCACACTCTTCAGTTTTTCTGTCTCCCTCTTTGAAATCCATGATATAAGACGGCGACTTTAAAGACAGAGAGATCCTTTTGTGCGTCTCTCATACCCGATTATCTTCGCTACTTGTTCAGTCGAGCATCTGGAAATTAATGTTTTGATAGAAAATAGTGACAAGGATACGAGAAGCCTGAGCGCCGGCGGTATTAACACTGTGCAAACATTAGTCCATCAAGAGGCCGCCAATCACACGTGTATTTTCTGGATGTGATGGCTTTCATCGCTTTAACTCCTTCACTGCTGGTCAGTTATCAGCTTATTACCTAATAGAGATCCATTCCAGGAGTCTGGAAAAGCTGGGTAGCAATCCACATGGCTGCCATTACAGCTCCTACAAAGGCTGTCACTCAGTTTTTCTAGGGTGCTGAATACCAAATCTACCTTTCTCATATCCCTATAACTGCATCTTCCATTCAGAGTATTAGGAAAGTTAAGTATTGGGAAAGCCATGCAAGGATACCTTATAAAGTAGTATAAATCAAGGGGGACCCAAAGGAGGGCTTAGCACAGTCATTGTGAAGATTGGAGAAGACGTGTGCATGTCCCCGTCCTCATGAAGCTGCTAATTTGGGGCCAATTACTGCATTTACATAGAGAGGTCGGAGCGATGTGCGACGTCACCGCGGCTTTAGATGGCGCATTGTCTCTCTGCTATTGCGTCTGACAGCGCAGCAGAAAAGCATCAATTATGGCTGTCACATGGAGACGAAGAAATAAAGGGACCATCCGACTCCTCTATAAACATTCAGGATCTGTTTCTGTAAGAAATGTCACAGACTCCTCCAGGATCTCATTAACACTTCGCTGAATAATTATCGATTGTGCGCAGCAACGACTGTATGAGCGATCCCAAAAAATACAATGATTTTATCACTTGGATCATGAGACCCAAGGCCCTTGGACACTGCCTATACCCCAGGTTAGGGTTAACCTGCCCATAGCACTCGTGTTATGTGGCTCGCACTCAGAGCTGTATTCACAGTTCTGCTATTACAATATGGAGTGTCGTCTAGTCGTATCCATTAATATATGGAATATCCCAGAGCTGCATTCACAATTCTGCCATTACAATCTGGAACATTGTTTAGTCATATCCAGAGCTGCAATCACAATTCTGCCAATACAATGTCGAGCATAATTTAGTTATATTCAGAGCTGCATTTACAACTCTGCCATTAGAATGTGGATGATCCCAAAGCTTCAGTCGCAATCCTGCCTTCACAATAAGAAGTCTACTCCAGTCCTATCCAGAGCTGCATTCAGAATACTGCCATTACAATATGGAGTGACGTCTAGTCATATACAGAGTTGCATTTACAGTTTTACCATTAAAATATGGAGTATCCCAGAGCTGCGTTCACAATTCTGCCAATACAGTGTGGAGTATTGTTTAGTCATA
Organism: Leptodactylus fuscus; assembly: GCF_031893055.1. Taxonomy (NCBI): domain Eukaryota; kingdom Metazoa; phylum Chordata; class Amphibia; order Anura; family Leptodactylidae; genus Leptodactylus; species Leptodactylus fuscus. Next base: position 57,807,595 of record NC_134275.1, on the reverse strand, counting down.
TCCAGAGTTGCATTCACAATTCTGCCATTACGATGTGGAGCATACCCTGTTCCCCGAAAATAAGACATCCCCCCCCCCCTTCACCTCCTGGACCACCTACAACCGGCAGTCATGGCGGCGCTCCGCTAAAGAAGCGCCGGCATGACTGCCGATTGTCCCTCGCTCCAGCCACTGCATAAGACATTCCCCAAAAATAAGATAGGTCATATATTTCAGAAGATAATTTAATATAAGACACTGTCTTATTTTCGGGGAATCAGGGTAGTTTAGTTATATCCAGAGCTGTTTTCGTAATTCTGCCAATACAAAGTAGAGCATAGTTAAGTTATATCCAGAGCTGCATTCACAACTCTGCCATTAGAATGTGGATTGTCCCAGAGCTTCATTCTTAGTTCTGCCCTCATAATATGAAGTATCCTCCAGTATCCAGAGCTGCATTCAGAATTCTGCCATTACAGTATGGAGTGACATCTAGTCGTATACAGAGTTGCATTCACAGTTTTACATTTAAAACATGGAGTATCCCAGAGCTGCGTTCACAATTCTGCCATTAGAATATGAAATATCCCAGAATATCACAGTTCCACCTTAATAATATGAAGTATCTTCTAATCAAATCTAGAGCTGCATTCAGAATTCTGCCATTACAATATGGAGCACTGTCTAGTCATATCCAAAGCTTCTTTCACAATTCTATTTCATTAATGTCTTCTACTCATTTCACATTCAGAGCTGCATTTATAATTATATTTCATCAATGTCTTCTCCTCCATTCACATCCAGAGCTGCATTCACAATTCTGCTGGCTGCCACTTGGAATCTTTACTCACTCTGCTGACAGACAAAACCTTTACAGTCAAGGTGAGTGAGACGTATTTTTTGTCTTCACACCCTATATAATGTAAATCTGCAGAGCATGCTCTATACAGAAACTGAGGGCAAACCAAGAAACCACCAGAATAGTGAATGCAGCTCTGGATGTGGCTGGAGTATGTGACATAATATAATTCAGGATACTGTACTGTTATTGTTGTGGTCAGACAACTGGGGGAGGGGGGAAGTTGTTACAATAGGACGTAAGGGACATACCTAGTCGGTAGCTGACCCTCATCCCTCATGTTACTTGGCAGCCTGCAGAATTGTGAATGCAGCTCTGGAAGTGAATGGAGGAAAAGACATTGATGATACAGAATTGTGAATGCATCTTGTGACTAGATAATACTCCATATTGTAATAGAAGAATTGTGAATGCAGCTCTGGATGTGACTAAATGATACTCAATATAGTAATAGGAGAATTGTGAATGCAGCTCTTGATGTGACTAGATGATACTCCATATTGTTATAGCAGAATTGTGAATTCAGTTCTGGATGTGACTAGATAATACTACATACAGTAATAGCAGAATTGTGGATGTGACTAGATCATACTCCATATTGTTATAACAGAATTGTGAATGCAGCTCTGGATGTGACTAGAAGATTCTCCATACAGTAATAGCAGAATTGTGAATGCAGCTCTGGATGTGACTAGAAGATTCTCCATACAGTAATAGCAGAATTGTGAATGCAGCTCTGGATGGTGTTATTGAGGGCAGCCATCGGTGTGAGGTATGAGAGAAGATGTTACGTTAGTACATTAGGGACGTTGCCTGTAAGTAGCTGATTGATCCTCATACATGTTACCTACGTTGCGCTCCCATCTCTCCACCCTCATCTTATCAGTTCCTCCGCTTCCACCGCCCTGTCCCCCTAATGTTTAGTAGACGCCATTAAACCCCATGAAAATATTTTCTTATGAAATCATAACTCTGTTACATTGTTCCAATATCGGCCCTAAAAAGCCCATTGGATGCGGCGGTGGCGGCGGCGTCCGCGGAAATACTGGCAGCGGCAGAGAGTATAAAATATATGGAGTGAGACAGAAACCGTAAAAAACTCGAAATGGCAAATAAAACCGCCACAAAAATGTTGGGAATCTGAAATTTTCTGCTTTTTTCCCCCCCCAATATAACGGCGCTCATTGATTAGCTGGAAAACGTTTAACCCTTTGTGTGGCAAGCAGCGGCAACTTTATCACTTTAGTCCTCGTTTGTAATAAAATAGATTATCCGGCAGTGAAACAGTAACGAGGCCGAGACACAACAGTAGTCGCCTAATGAAGCGCGGCAGATTGGCGCTAAGTAGCTAAATAGATGCATACTGATTACAGGCCTGAAAAATGCCGCCACCGCCGCTCACCGGAGAAAAGGAAATTACGCGTCAGCCCCACAAAAGCAACGCCAACGCTCAGTGTAAGCAAGTTTAAAGGTCTTAGAAATCGGCTTGGATGTGTTAGGGTGTCCTGGCCCCATCCTGGGAGGAGGCAGAACTAGTCAAGATGTCTTAAGGAAAGGAGCAGGGATGGGATCCATAAGTTTACATCTCATTAAATCCGTGCTCGTAATCATCACCGAAAGTTGACAAAGTCACATGACCACTATCTCGTAAGTTGTTGGAGCGAGACTTAGAGACTAGGCGTCAGTCAGGACTGCGGAAGTAAGGGTGGATGCACGGACACTGGCTAAGACTGTATGCTATATAGAGAGTACTACAACCCCCAGCATGACCATGATGACCTCTGTACAAAGAATACTACAACTCCCAACATAACCCGACCACTGGACGTGACCATAATAGGGGGTCTCTTATTATCGGTACAACTCCCAATGTGACCGTAATACAATTCTATTATACACTATAAATAGAGCACTACAACCCCCAGCATGACCCGACCACCGCACATGACCATAATACAATCCTATTATACTGTATACATAGATCACTACATCCCCCAGCATCTTCATCTTGTATTATTGAACATTAGCGGAGTCGTCCAGTCCTGGTGCTGACTATACGTCTTCTCTTGTAGATGAGCGAGGTCTGAGGCAGGGGGCGCCTCACTCTATAACGCGATTAGCCTGCATAGTCTCTATTTAGGACTTACCCATGCCGCCATTGACGGGATCTCTGCGGGCTCATTTACCATCCTTGATCAGTTTAGCTGCATTGGTAGATAAACATTTGGCTGAATCTCCCCCATCGCCCATTCGGTGGTCATCGCTGAGACAGAGACGAGCGGCAATGTACACTGGCACCGCTGCCCACTGTATTCTGTCTCCTGCCAAAAAGGGGAGTAGAATTCCCACCAAATTCTAAAAAGTCCCAAATAAATGATCACTGCCCTATACCAATATACAATTCTCTGCCGTCATACTGGTAAATTGTCCTCGGGTCTTGCTTAAATCAGTATCTGGTAAAGCTGGGTGTGTCAATATGGCTGTTACTCCAGTCACTTTAGGATTCTCACATGGGGGTCGGAATGTTGTATTTTGGGGGTGACTCTTGTGTGTAATGAAGCTCATGTCTCTCACCCTACATGTTATATACAGTTCTATACATCACCTTCTCTTGTGTTTATTTCTCCAGGAAAGGATCCAAGACAGCCCCTCCCCCGCCCCGTCCATAGAGGATAGTCAGCGGCCCGGCAGCCATGCTTCCTCCCATCAGAGCAGTAGTGTCTCTAGCTCGCCCTCACAACTAGACAACATAGCTGACCGTGTCAGTGAGTAACTGCCCTACTTATATTTCCTCTGCCCTTGTGCCCCTCCATCACCCTTACCTCCTCCTCATGAGGTCTTCCTTCCTCCTCCTCTTTACTCCCTTCTCCCCCTATTAAGGCCTCTCTTCCTCCATACTCTGTCCTTCCTTCTCTCCTTCCTTCCCTTACCTCCTCCTTAGACTTCTCTTCCTTCTTACTCCCATCTTTCTGTCCTTCCGCCTCTCCTTCCTTCCCTTACCTCCTCCTGAGACTTCTCTTCCTTCTTACTCCCATCTTTCTCCACTTCCGCCTCTCCTTCCTTCCCTCACCTCCTCTTGAGACTTCTCTTCCCTCCTCACCCCCTCTCTCTGCCCGACCTCTTTACCTCTATCCCACCATGTTCCCCCTTTAATGTCTCTCTTCTTACCCTTTACTTTCGGATATAGTTACCCCTGTCTCCCTGCTTCTCTATTGCCTTCTGTTCTGCCATTGATTTTGTCTGTGCTTAACCCCTTGTCGCTTGTTGCCCCCTTGACCACTTGTCATTGGGTTGCTGCTTCTTTGCCGTTCCCCTTTCCTGTACCTTAGCCCTATTAGCCTTTACCTCCATGTTGCCCTCCTGTAATACTGTGAGCCCCTCTGCCCTTTCCCCGCTGTCCCTTAGTAACGTCTTCTGTGCCTGCAGCCCTGTTACCACGAGATGGAGACCTCACTGACCAAGAAACTGGACCCACTATAAAGAAGATGTCAAAAGAGAAAGGTAAATGCAGGAAACAATCCCTCCACTGGCTGTATCTAATCCCTGGCTTCCATGTATCCAATCCCTCCACTGAGCAGCATTTATCTAGTCTGGCATGTTGATGTATGATTGATGGCTTTGTAGATTTGTTTTTTTTTCCTACATTCTCAAATACAAACTGATAGAAAACCTGTTACAATGTATCAGTGCAGGAAATGTATAAGGTCATGTTCACACCTGCATTTCAGATTCCGTTTGGAAATCTATTCCCCGTAAGAAGCGGTTACCTGTGGAAACTATAATGGCTATATGACTATAATGGGATCTGCCAGGTGTCTGCCCCAAAAAGGCTGAAAAACAAAGAGAATTTTTTTAAGCAGATTCAGTACGAAATACTGGCGCACGTGTGAACCTTGCCTTGGTCTGGGGTCCAGGACCAGAGAATGGTTTGTGCTCCTTCTGTAACTCACTGATAGTGATACATTGTAACGAGTCCTCAGCTTTGTGGGTAGGAGCAGGTCAGCATGAGTTTTAGGTTTTTGGGTATAGATGATGATATAAGTGCTGTACATTGTTATAATGGTGGGGGTGAGGGGTTTACTGGTGCCTGAGGGGGCTACGTAGGGGGACGGTAACATTGTTGGTGGAGGAGTTGTCACCTGTGTAGTAGAGGGGGTAACCTAATTTTACGAGTATGTTGGTCGCCCGCCAGATTTGTTTGCTCTTACCCCCGACCTCTCCTGGGGTCCTGTACAGCACCCGGGGCACATTGCCGGTGTCTTTGGGCTTCTTCTGTGACGTCTTAGGCTCTGCCGAAGCCTATCCAAAAGCTAGGCCATCGATGTTAGAAACACAATAACCCCTTTAAGAAACTGCCGAAAGCTGCATCAAAACTGCTTGCAGTTATTTCTATTACAGTTTTGACTGTGTGAATGCGCCCGTACGCTGCTCGCCGCCATTATACAGGTAAACATACTCGACACATAGCACCGTCCAGCATTCAAGGTGAAATCTCATTATCTGCGTTTTTTCTCCCGGATCCTTGTTATGCGACGCACATGACGCTCAGGATTATTGACCCTGTGATGCTAAGAAATGTGATTAGACGGAGCAGAGGCGTCAGCACTTTCAGCCTCGGAGCCTAATCGTATTCTGTAGGAACCTCGAAACGTTCATAGTACCCTCCTAGGAAGAAAAGGTGACAGTGGGACAGTCCAAATATCAGGCAGCCATGACTGGCGCCAATCCAGGGCAGCATCCCTAACCCTGTTGACTCCCATGTTGCACAGAGTAAGCTCTGCTGTGTTGCATTGCGAGATATGTAGTGTTCTTACTTATGTGCTCCAGACACATCAGGAGCTGTGAATACAGCTTTGGATGTGTCTGGAGCACAACGTTTTTGCAGATCGACTCCACATAAATTCAGCCCATTTGTATCTGATGTTGTGAAGTGGGGCACACACTTTTGATGTAACACATGTACGCCGCGCCGCCAATGCTGAAATCATTACCAGAAGATCTGACTCACAACCAGGAATAAAGCAAAATTCATCCATAAATTACACAATTGCTGAAATAAATATGTGCCCCCCCCATCATATTTGTAGTTCCTTAAAACTCGAAGAATAAAAGGAATATAAAGCGAGAAGATCACATTTATTAGGTGTGACAGGTAAGCGCTTTACGCCGTGCGGGGAGCATATGTCCTCACATCTGTTTTCAGTAATATCATCATGATTTTAGAAATGATTTATCGCTCGCCGCATCGTAAATCCAAAGCTCGGCTCTTACCTCCAGATTTCAGAGACGGCCTGAAGATGTGGACATGCTGGGAGGAAGGAGAGGGCAGCAGCGGACAAGGCTGGGGCTAAGGAGGTCCTGGGATTTCAGGGAAGGGGGCGCATAGTACAGTGGTCAGATCCAGGGACAACCAGGGGAGACGACAACTTTATTTCCACCAATTACCTGTTGAAAATCAATGAAAGCAAAGCTCTAGTACAGTAACAGCTATTCCTCCATTACTGCCGACAACCACCTGTATATACCATGTCTGAGAGGTTGTCACAGCCCCGCCCCCTGTTACTGACATCACTGATATAATATAATGACATGTGATCAGACATGAGATCCGCACACCTTATACTACAGTACAGCTATCCATCTATTACTACTGACTACCACCTGTATATATCATGTCTGAGGTTGTCACAGCCCCGCCCCCTGTTACTGACAACCACCTGGTTATAATATGTCTCAGGTTGTCACAGCCCGCCCCCTGTTACTGACAACCACCTGTATATATCATGTCTAAGAGGTTGTCACAGCCCCGCCCTCAGGTCCTGATAGGTCTCTGTACATATTTCCTTACAGGAGTTGTCACGCCGGTATAATGTACGGTTACATTTGGTGCAGTTAGCGGATATAATCACTTCCTCTAATATTCTGGAGTTGACAATCGATAAATTTCTCTCTTTTCATGAACTAGTTGAACTTTTTAGTGAGGCGCGAGGTTTGTGCCTCCTCCAGGTGCAGAATGTTGCGGCTTCCGCTTCTTACTGTGATAAATGAGGCATTATCTGCGTTTCAGGTGTTGCGGATCCTGCCGCTGGCTCCGGGACTCTCGGTCACCTCCGAATCTGTCATTACCAAAAAGAATTAGGTTATTTAAGGGGAGATAATGGGGTAGCAGGTGCAGCGCACCTGAGACCGCGGCGGGGAGTCTGGGAAATCTCTGGGGACGGCAATTTACAGGATTTTTTTAGGATTTCTGTGCAGTAAAGGCCTCCAGATGGAGCTTAAAAGGAGGAAACGGTAAAAGACGGCAAGACAATTACTGAAGACGTAGCGATAAGACGTGAGGCATCCTCCATAGCGCTATTCTCTGCCCCACAAGATAATGTATGGCGGTATGCTTAATCTCTTTGGTTCACAACCTGTATAATACTCTAGAGCTGCAGTTACAAGCTTCAGAGCTGGAATCTCCCAGCATTCCCTGCCTGCTCAGTATCTGCACACAGCTTGCTTTGGCGGTTTGCATTCTGGGATGTGTTGTCTTATACCAGGCTCAGTCCAGCTATAAAACTATTTCCCAATTATAAGAGTTAAGGTGATGACAAGCATGCTGACTGTTTCCCTAAAGAAGTAGCAGAATTGTGATTGCAGCTCTGACATTTCTCCAGTATATAGGCTGGAATTTGAGATTTGCAGACGAGATACCTTTAGATAAATCTGGTTCATAACATGTATTAGCTGCATTCATAAGTCTGTAGCTCCGGAGCTGAAATCTTCCAGCCTGTACTATGTCCTCACAGAGCTTGCTCTGCTGATTTTCCTTATAGGAATTGTGGTCTTACTATAATAGGCTTAGTAAAATCATTGTAAGTAGATGTAGGTGTTTTCCCAGCTACAGGGGTTAAGCTGATGACAAGCATGCTGACTGTTTCCAGTAATAACCAGCAGAGTCGTGCGTTGTCTCTCGAGCCGGCGACGACCTCAGTGTAGAACAAATGGCGGCCTCATCATGGAAGAGATTATCTTAATACCACAGAAATTCAAGTGTAATTGTCGCGGTCGTTTCCTCGGAGCGGCTGTCAGGGCCATTGGTTATAATGATCACATTTTCTACAGGTCGTCTGCGAGGCGCGCCCTCCGCTTCATTATATCAAGTACATGAAATAAATGGGGAAAAAATTATCGGAAGATTTCAGCAGCGTGGTTTAAGCGCTTTCCAAAGTGGCACTTATATCCTAGAATACGATCTCATTATTATAATGTAGTCACAGGATCTATTCCACCATTCATCCTGAGCTTTCTGGTTCATGAATAGAATGCAAAAGTTACAGTAAAGACTGACTCTTAAAGAGGGTATCCAGTTCCTAATATTAAAGCCTATCCATAGAATAGACTAACAATATAACGTCTGCGAGGGTCTGATAGCCAAGACCCCCACAGATCAGCTGTCTGGGTACAGTTCAGCTCTTAGTAATGTTTACTCACCAAACAATGTATAGAGTCGGCTTTAGGTACCGTAGGACTGTCCCATAGACTTCAGTAGGAGAGAGCAGCAGTACCTAAAGCTGTCGCTGCACTTCAAAGGGCAACTGAGCAGCACGAATCTTGGCATGTAAACATTATTTGAAGGCGTGCTGCTCTCTAACAGCTGATCTGCGGGGGTCTTGGGCATTTGACCCTCATAGATGTTATATTGATGGTCTATCCTGACAATGCACCTAGGTTGCACTTCGGAGTTGTCACCCAACAGGACTTGATCTTTGAGGCCATTGATCACTGTAAGACCAGGAGAGCACCATGTCCTTAGTTCTCGTGTCTTCAGCCAAAAGAATAGCGTCTAGCAGAACCAAGGGCCGTTTTCATAAAGGGGCGGGGTCGTGACAACCTCTTAAAGTGATTGTCACCCCAAGGCTGGATTCACACTAGGAGATTCTGCTGGAGAATCTACCTAAAATCGGTGGAGAGAAAAGTCTTGCAAGTCCTGACGATTTTATACCATAGTCTATATAGGGTCTGTGGGTTTCCGCATGTAACCAGACATGGTCTCCGTCTTTCAGGACCCCACACGGACCCGAAGGACAGAAATCCGAATGCTACTGTGACCCTCCATAACTATTCAGAGCTGCATCATTGTAATTGATTTCTGACATGTTAAAAGTGATACGTTAGGTAAATTGCGGATAATGCGGCCAAATAATAAGGGAAATTAACAATAACACTTTCCAGGCCAAATTTTTTTCCGATCATTCCAAAAGTTCATATCCAAAGTTTAATCTCTAAACAAAATTCAGCGACCCCCCAAACGCGTTTCTGCGAGTCGGCCCAGCTCATTGTCGCTTTGCCAAGTTTTAAAGACTTTCTGCTTCGCATTACTACAGCGCGGCGGTGCCAGGTAGCGCCTCTTACAAGGTAACCTTGTGTTTTCCTGCAGCTTAACGTCCCCCTCCCCCTCCTCCCTTGTTCCCGGTCCCTGGGGGCCACTCTCAACAAGGTATAAACAGGAAACTAAAAGGTAGCTGCATCTGGTGGAGATCTGCATTTCCCTTTATAAAAGTTCCTAAATGAGCTGAGGAGAAGTGATTATAAAGTAGCGCGCTGATCTCAGATAGGAGCGCGACGCCGTGCCCGGCTTTGAGATAAGAACTTGACAAAAACACGGGGAAAAAAAAAAATAAAATTAAAAAAAAAAAAAAAGATGCAAAACATTTTACTTCTGAAAAAAAAAATTGAGATTAACATTTCCTCTGTCGCGTGCCAAGATTTCTGCGCATTTGAACCGCGAGCTGTTGGCGTGTTTTCAAAACCGATAAATAATGATGTTTGTGGCAGAAACAATTATCCTAAAAAATCATCTGAAAGGACGCGGCGCCTTTTTGTTGCTTATAAAGACGACATTCAATTTATGGAGAGAAAACGTTACATATGGGGCGTGAGAGCTCCACTTACATCTAGCAGCCAGTTCTTAAACGCTCCGGCTCATTGATGTACGCAAAGCGGTGCGCGCTGACGTTTGAAGTTCGGTTTCCGTGACACCGAGCTTTTTAATCGTTCTGTCGGCTCGCTTGACATCTGTTAGAGCGGAATCGGGAAAACTTCTCCAGATCCTCCTTTTTGACGAGCGTTCGAAACTTGTACTTATAAGGGAGAGCACTTACTTACCTGGATAATTTAAGCCCCACCCCCAAAGGGGGTCTCTGTTATGCAAGAAACCTCAAAGAGCTCCCAAGGACTTAATCAGATGCACATAAGGAATTTGGTTCCTTCTGTCTTGGCAGTGTGCTGGTTGTCTATACATCAGTATAGACAACAAGCTATTTAATGGTCCTGAAGGACAATCTGAGCGGATTGCATCTGCTCCTTTTCTTTTCTTTTTTTTTTTTTAAATGTAGATTGTGAGCCCCACATAGAGCTCACAATGTACATTTTTTTCCCTACCAGTATGTCTTTTTTGGAATACGGGATGGAAATCCATGCAAACACGGGGAGAACATACAAACTCCTTGCAGATGTTTTTTTGCCCTTGGCGGGATTTGAACACCAGGACCCAGCGCTGCAGGGCTGCAGTGCTAACTACTGAGCCACCGTGTGGCCCCCTCATCTGCTCCTTTTCTGTGAAGTTTTGAAACTTCATTATATATGAGAGGATTGTAAATAGCACCAGGATTGGAGCACTTACCTCTGAATTGTCAGTTGTTCACCGAAGTAATATAACTAGTCCCAGCTGTAAATCTTTGTGTAATGTATTTTGAGGGGTTTGGTTGCATCTTATTACATCCTATTATTGAGAATATGCTGGGACTTCCTGCTGTGAGAGAGAACTGCATCATCACAGTATGTGCACAGAGCAGTTTGGATGGATTCACCCCTGTTTTCTATCCACCGATTTTATACTGAAGCTGAATGAAAACTTGATCAACCCAATGATAGCCTATGGGGTCCACGGGTAACCTCTGTATAAGCAGACAAGGTCTCAGTCTTTCAGGTCCACATGGCCATACTGTAATCAATGAGTTCCTTCATCTTTTAGGATGCTATCCGTCCTCCAGAGAGGGGGTTTAGCTCTGGCCTTTGTCCATGCACACCTCAATATGCCCACAGCTGCTGTCTATAGCGCCCCCTTCAGCTCTAGCTTGTTTTGTTCCTGCAGGAATACTCTGAGTACACAGCGACTTTCATTTTTACCAGTTTGACACCCTGATGATCAGAATTTGTGTTTCGTCCCTTGTCGTTCATTACACCTTATCAAGTCATAAACGTTCATTTACAAAATAATCAGGCGACTTTCTGCCAAGAAATGCGTTACAGGAATACGCATCATCACTTGTAAATAAGCAGGATGGGAACTCTCATAAATCGCACCGCGCTGCGCCGTATCGACAGAAGAGATGCTCGTGACTGTACGCAGCACGGATTTAAGTGTATATAAATACAATTAAGCTTTATGGAGGGGTCGTATATAAGGGCTGCGGGCGGCACGGCGGGAATTCAGCCAACACTGCTTACAAATCACCGTGACGAGGAGGCAACAAAACTTAGATATTCTCTACCTCCAAAGGCGGAATTTATTATCTCCTGTAAATTGATTTTGGACGCCTTTCATTTGCCATTGGTCTTAACTCACGAGCACAACGACCACACGACACGACGCGTTTTGCTCACTCATCTGTTTTTCTGCAATAGAAGGCGTTCATTAATAGGCACCGAGGAAAATCAACAGCACAAAAGATACGTATCCACTGCCCGGAGGGGTTATGTGAGGAACAGAGACAAGTGGAAGCTCAAAGAGTTGGGTAATACGATAAACAGCAGCAGTACAAAGTATTTCAGGAGAGGGGAGTGTTGATCTTAAAGAGGAGGTTATAGATGGAGAGCTACATAGAAGAAGGAGCAGGGTCTCCATCAGTACAGAGTATTTCAGGAGAGGGGTGTGCTGATCTCATAGAGGTCACCACAGACTGAGAGCTACATAATAGAAGGAGTAGGTTCTCAGCAGCACAGAGTATTTCAGAAGAAGATTATGCTGATCTTAAAGAGGAGGCCACAGACTGAAACATAGAGGAAGGAGCAGCACAGAGTAATTCAGGAGAGGAGTGTGCTGATCTTATAGAGGAGGACACAGACTAAGAGTTACATAGTGGAAGGAGCAAGGGCCCCAGCAGCACAGAGGATATCAGGACTGGAGTGTACTAATCTTACAACAGAGGTCAGAGACAGAGTGACACAGTGGAAGGAGCAAGGTCTCCAACAGCACAGAGTATTTCAGGACAGGAGCGCGCTGATCTTATAGAGGAGGTCACAGACAGAGTTACGTAGTGGAAGGAGCAGGGTCCTCAGCAGCCCAGAGTATTTCAGAAGAGGAGCGTGATGATCTTATAGAGGAGGACACAGACTGAGAGTTACATAGTGGAAGGAGCAGGGTCCTCAGCAGCACAGAGTATTTCAGAAGAGGAGCGTGATGATCTTATAGAGGAGGACACAGACTGAGAGTTACATAGTGGAAGGAGCAGGGTCCTCAGCAGCACAGAGTATTTCAGAAGAGGAGCGTGATGATCTTATAGAGGAGGACACAGACTGGGAGTTACATAGTGGAAGGAGCAAGGTCCCTAGCTGCACAGAGGACTTCAGGACTGGAGTGTGCTCAGGATCCCTCGCACTATCATATCCTGAAGGTCATACACCTGACGGGTATGGAGGAGGTTGGAGCATGGCACCGTGTCCTTGTTTGTCGGTAGATTTCTTCATTATTTATCAGCAGATAACGCGCGGCCAGCAGTATTATTGTTGCGATCGGCGCTCTGTTCCTTCCGCCGTGTGACTGACAGCTCTGTCAGGTAGTGAATGAAGACTGACAGTGTAATATTGAAAATGCAGCGTTCACAGAACTCCGGCCTGAAGTTTTTCCATGACGCAGCATTTTTATTGTGAAAGACGGCAATTTTTTTCAACTTTACAATAAATGTATCATTTTCTTTCTGGAGCGAAGGATTTGTTTTGCTCAATAAAGACAGAAGTTGTTTTTAAGGTGGAATTTATTTAACCCTTCCTGAACTGGAACTTCTCCGGGAAGTGCTGAGTGTGCAAGAGTAAAGGACTCTCTGACCTCCGGCAATATAGTCAGGGGGCACGAGTCAGATCAGCATAGGGGCAAGTTCCCTTATGGCTCCTACCTTGCCCCTGAAACAAAGCCCACTCTGAGCTCCTTCATGGGTTGGATATTTCTGGGTTTTGTAAGTTTTCACAGATTGAAGATTAAGGTGGAAAAAAGTTACAAAAGTAAAATTGCTGGTCTGTGTATTAGATGGTTTTGGTACTTGACGGTACAATCCTCGCACTCTTCTCTCTATATCCACATTGTTTGTTACATTTAAGTAGATATGTAGACAATTGGTTGCAGTGTTTTCTACAACTGAAAATATTTGATGACCTATCCTAAATGTGGAGCACTAGTATCAGATCTGGGGAAATCTGACATCCAGCACCCCCACCGATCAGCAGTGCTCAGTAGCTGAGAATGGAGCAGTAAGCAGACAGCGCTGTTCTCTGCGTAGTGCCGGAACCCAGTCATTGCAGCTTAGGTCCACTTCAAGTGAATGAGAACTGATCTGCAGTACCTGGTCTGGCCACTTAGCAGAGAACAGCGCTGTCTGCGTCCTGCTCCATTCTCTGTGTATCATCTACTGAGAATAGCTGACAGATAATGGATATCTTTCTGATATTGGTGACCTATTCTTAGGATAGGTCGTAAATATTTTAAGCTGGGAAAACCCATTTTGCCCTTTCCCATCATCTGCCATTGTAGTACAGTGGATGTCAGATCCTTTAAATATGGCGACCACTCTGAAGCCATGTTCAGCTGCCTCAATAGCAAGGAATATTACATAGACTGCATGGGACAATAGGACATGTGATCTCATGATTGCAAGTTTAAGCAGGGCTAAGAAACAGTAAAAAAAAAAAAAAAAACACATTATATATATATATATATATATATATATATATATATATATATATATATATATATTATTGTAAACCTGGTTCCACAAAAAAATACAGAAATATAAAAAAGTTACGGGTGCCAATATGGCGACTCTAAGAATTTTTTCCCCCTAAGATTTGAACTTGCAGCTCTGTATGTGACTATAGCTGTAAGTTGCAAATTGTCTGCCATTGTCCAATCTCAACAAATCTGGCCCTGAAAGTGGTTGAGGGCGTATTTGTAACTCCAAGTTTGGGCCATTATTCTCGATCATCGATGGCTTCATTGACCCTTAAAGGTCCAGAATGCAGAACGTCCACCAGGAGTCTTACTAGAGCGACGAGCGCAACGTTTCCTGCTCATTCTGCAAATCCGCTTTGAACTTAATGAATTATTGAAGCAATTTGTTTGGCGTTCCGCTGCCGCGTCCACGTGAATTTGTTTTCTTAATGTTTTCGTCCCCAGAACAGTCGAGCTCATAAACGGCTTCTCATTAAAAACAAAAAACGCTTTATTTATGTGGCGGAGAAGTTTTTGATGATTATTCTCTAATCGCATGAAATGACTCCTCAGTCACCGGCGGCGCCGAGCCGCCATCATCTACTTATTACTTTATCTGCTTTTGAATGTTTTTGTGTCGCTGCGTCTTCACACAAACATCTGAGGCGTCCTTGTTCTTCTAAGATGGCTCAATGAAAACCCCGCAGAGACCCCCATTAGTGACAGCCGAGGTCTTCACAGGACACAAAAGCGGCAACACATATACATTCATTCTCCTCTAGTGGACGCAAACTCTCGGCTATATGACGCGTTCCGGCCATTGCCCCCCCAACATAGGGTCTGAATTATATCGGGAGACGATCAGGTTAGTAGGTCATTACTGACTTCGTTTATTTTGCTTTTTTAGATTTTGCATAAAGTTTGAGCCATAATGTCGCTACTTTATTGTTATGTCTCTAGTCAGATCCAAAGCTGCATTTCTCAGTGCATTAGGCTGTCTTGAAGTAGACTCAGCAATAGCATCCCAGCAATATTCCAGCGCTATAAATAGTTTCTTCCTACTTCAGTTCCTTGCGTTGTGAATCCTTACAATCTGACCACCAGTCCAGGCTTTCTCTCCTGCCAAGATAGGTTGTCAGTCTCCCCTTTGTGTAAGGCTTCCTTGGAACTACAGGATTAGCTCTAAGACACCCCTTCTCCCCACCCAACTCTGCCCTCCATGTACCTTCAATTCTGCCAAACTCTGTAAGAAAATCAGATGCAGAGTTTTAAAATTCCCCCGATCTGCTTGTCTACACTATGTGTGAGTGCTGTGTGCAGAATCACCAGTGTATCCTATAGGATGTATGTTCCCCCTGCTGGTCTACGCTATCTGTGAGTGCTATGTGCAGAGTCTCCAATGTGTAATACTAGATGTATCTTCATACTGCACTCCCCTGAGTCATACTGCTTGTGTACACTCGCTGTGGATGCTATATGTAGAATATCCAGTGTTTCCCGTGAAACGTATCTTTACACTGCTCTCCCGATTCTATATTATCTGTGAGTACTATGTGCATATTCAATGAGGTGCATCTAACATGGCACTCACTTAACTCACACTGTCTGGCTATACTGTCTGTGAGTGTTATCTGCAGAATATCCGGTGTATCCCATAAGATGCTTTCTCTTAACTTTGAATGCATGTCTGTACTATCTGTGTGTAGGATTATTCTTTTATAATAGACTATGCGACACTATAAAGAGTAAAAAACCTAAAAAGCTGTAGTGCTTTTTTAATTGAATAAGATGGAGGTCGACCTGGACCCACTCAGACACTCTTCAGAATAGATGAAGCCTGGGTAAGGAACCCACAGCCATGAATACTGTGTGAGCTGTGCGAGCAGGACTAAGCTAGGGCAGGAGGCTGACAGTGTACATAGTGTCGTGTTCGGCACCCCCTACAGGCCACCAATATAACTGAAATTGTGTAGTATTCAGTTTGATTGGAGCTGTCCCTTACATGACAGAGACTTTATCCCCCCCCCCCCCTTCTTGATAAAGTTGCATTTCTTGGAGGCCAAGCAATTTTCCTTCCTCTCACAAGGGGACATTAATTTAGTGTTTTCTTTCATCTGTAAAAATAACGACTTTTCTTCTTTTTCTTGCATAGTTTGTTCTGCTCATTAACTTTTCCGTACAATGAGGTTTGGACGTCGGCGTTAATGTTCTGAAGGCCGCGGCCGCTGATAAAATCAACTAATACTCAACACCCAGAGCCATAGCCAGTCACTCGCTGCTGGTTAATGGCGCAGGCCGGGCGCAGCGCGGAGAATATTTTATAGGCTTTTTATTACTATTATTTTTTTTAATGTTTCTTCACTTAACGCCCAGACACTTGGTTAAGGCTCCATAAACAGCAGGTTTGGCGTAGTGGATGCCGCTCTATGCTGTGCATTATATATCTGATATAGGGGATCTACATAGTCTTACGTCAGATACTACGTATAGTCAGTAACGTATATGTCTCCTTGTGCTGCTCAGTACTGTATACACCTCGTGATAACATTATACATCCACTTGTGTCTCTCAGTACAGTCCACTACTCTGTGTCACTCACTACTGTATATGTCTCCTTGTGTCTCTCAGAACTATGTATACTGCCATGCACTGCTCCATGCCATATGCAGCTCTGTGTCACTCAGTATCATGTATGTCTCCTTGTGTTTCTCAGTACTGTGTACTTCTTGTCTTGATCAGTACCGTATACTTCTTCTTGTGTAGATTTGTATCGTATATATCCCTTTGTGTCACTCAGTATCGGATATGTCTCCTTGTGTCTCTCAGTACCATAGATTTCTTCCAGTGTCTTTGTGTTGATCAGTACTGTATACTTCTTTGTGTGTTGCTCACCACCGAATACATTTCTGTGTGTCACTCAGTACCATATACATCTTCTAGTATCTCTCAGTACCATATACGTCTTCCAGTATCTCTCAGTACCATATACGTCTTCCAGTATCTCTCATTCCCATATACGTCTTCCAGTATCTCTCAGTACCATATACGTCTTCCAGTATCTCTCATTCCCATATACGTCTTCCAGTATCTCTCATTCCCATATACGTCTTCCAGTATCTCTCAGTACCATATACGTCTTCCAGTATCTCTCATTCCCATATACGTCTTCCAGTATGTCTCAGTACCATATACGTCTTCCAGTCTCTCAGTACCATATACGTCTTCCAGTATCTCTCAGTACCATATACGTCTTCCAGTATCTCTCAGTACCATATACGTCTTCCAGTATCTCTCATTCCCATATACGTCTTCCAGTATCTCTCAGTACCATATACGTCTTCCAGTATCTCTCATTCCCATATACGTCTTCCAGTATCTCTCATTCCCATATACGTCTTCCAGTATCTCTCAGTACCATATACGTCTTCCAGTATCTCTCAGTACCATATACGTCTTCCAGTATCTCTCAGTACCATATACGTCTTCCAGTATCTCTCATTCCCATATACGTCTTCCAGTATCTCTCAGTACCATATACGTCTTCCAGTATCTCTCATTCCCATATACGTCTTCCAGTATCTCTCAGTACCATATACGTCTTCCAGTATCTCTCATTCCCATATACGTCTTCCAGTATCTCTCCGTACCATATACGTCTTCCAGTATCTCTCATTCCCATATACGTCTTCCAGTATCTCTCCGTACCATATACGTCTTCCAGTATCTCTCATTCCCATATACGTCTTCCAGTATCTCTCAGTACCATATACGTCTTCCAGTATCTCTCATTCCCATATACGTCTTCCAGTATGTCTCAGTACCATATACGTCTTCCAGTCTCTCAGTACCATATACGTCTTCCAGTATCTCTCAGTACCATATACGTCTTCCAGTATCTCTCAGTACCATATACGTCTTCCAGTATCTCTCATTCCCATATACGTCTTCCAGTATCTCTCATTCCCATATACGTCTTCCAGTATCTCTCAGTACCATATACGTCTTCCAGTATCTCTCAGTACCATATACGTCTTCCAGTATCTCTCATTCCCATATACGTCTTCCAGTATCTCTCAGTACCATATACGTCTTCCAGTATCTCTCAGTACCATATACGTCTTCCAGTATCTCTCAGTACCATATACGTCTTCCAGTATCTCTCAGTACCATATACGTCTTCCAGTATCTCTCAGTACCATATACGTCTTCCAGTATCTCTCAGTACCATATACGTCTTCCAGTATCTCTCATTCCCATATACGTCTTCCAGTATCTCTCAGTACCATATACGTCTTCCAGTATCTCTCATTCCCATATACGTCTTCCAGTATCTCTCAGTACCATATACGTCTTCCAGTATCTCTCAGTACCATATACGTCTTCCAGTATCTCTCATTCCCATATACGTCTTCCAGTATCTCTCAGTACCATATACGTCTTCCAGTCTCTCTCATTCCCATATACGTCTTCCAGTATCTCTCAGTACCATATACGTCTTCCAGTATCTCTCAGTACCATATACGTCTTCCAGTATCTCTCAGTACCATATACGTCTTCCAGTATCTCTCATTCCCATATACGTCTTCCAGTATCTCTCAGTACCATATACGTCTTCCAGTATCTCTCATTCCCATATACGTCTTCCAGTATCTCTCAGTACCATATACGTCTTCCAGTATCTCTCATTCCCATATACGTCTTCCAGTATCTCTCAGTACCATATACGTCTTCCAGTATCTCTCAGTACCATATACGTCTTCCAGTATCTCTCAGTACCATATACGTCTTCCAGTATCTCTCATTCCCATATACGTCTTCCAGTATCTCTCAGTACCATATACGTCTTCCAGTATCTCTCAGTACCATATACGTCTTCCAGTATCTCTCAGTACCATATACGTCTTCCAGTATCTCTCATTCCTATATACGTCTTCCAGTATCTCTCAGTACCATATACGTCTTCCAGTATCTCTCAGTACCATATACGTCTTCCAGTGTCGCTCAGTACTGTATATGACTTCCAGTTTCGCTCAGTATATGTCCCATAGAAAAAGATGGAGTAATAATAATAATAATTAATAATAAGTAATTGTTACATTTGTAACCTCTGGAGAACATATTACTCAGACGTCTCTGCTACAATGTAACAGTTTTCTGGACTTGGATACTTGAACGAGTGAATTAACCTGTAACCAAACTCCTTCCGTAATCACAAGATTAGAACAATGCCGACAACAGACCCGAGACCCCTTCATCCCCTTCTCCCCCCTCCCCAGTTACTTCCTGTAATCCCTCATGGGCAGTTCTCCAAGACTGCGAGCGCCGTCTAATCTGCTCCTTGTTACTGACTCTTGTGTGTAACATTACAATTAGTTTGCTGACGATAGGAGGGGGGGGGGGGTCTGTACTCTGCAGCAGTGATGGGCGAGATCATGGCCGCCACTTTCTTCATATCCATATGGTTTCTGACTACAAATTTAACAGCATTTTATAAAGTGAAATACCAGACATGTAGTGAGACGGCTGAGCCATACTTGAGTCATCAGCGCTGTGGTCAGGGGGATGTAAACTTTTGCAACCATTACTTTCATTGCTCAAATAACCATGAAATGAAACATGATGCAAGTTACATGATACAAGATGCAGGTGGTTATGATAAAAAATAGAAAAAAAATCTACTGTTTTGTGCTTAAATTGGGAAACAATTTTAGGGGGAACTCTAGAATAATGCCCCAATAATGCTGACTCCCCCTTCCCCCCGCATTCCTGCACACAGTATTATTCCCATAGTGGCCCCTGCACACAGTATTATGCCCCATATTGGCCCCTGCACACAGTATTATTCCCCATAGTGGCCCCTGCACACAGTATTATGCCCCATAGTGGCCCCTGCACACAGTATTATTCCCCATAGTGGCCCCTGCACACAGTATTATCCCCCATAGTGGCCCCTGCACACAGTATTAGTCCCCGTAGTGGCCCCTGCACACAGTATTATGCCCCATAGTGGCCCCTTCACACGGTATTATCCCCCATAGTAGCCCCTGCACACAGTATTATCCCCCATAGTGGCCCCTGCACACAGTATTATGTCCCATAGTGGCCCCTGCACACAGTATTATGCCCCATAGTGGCCCCTTCACATGGTATTATCCCCCATAGTAGCCCCTGCACACAGTATTATGCCCCTAGTGGCCCCTGCACACAGTATTATGCCCCATAGTGGCCCCTGCACACAGTATTATGCCCCATAGTGGCCCCTGCACACAGTATTATTCCCCATAGTGGCCCCTGCACACAGTATTATGCCCCATAGTGGCCCCTGCACACAGTATTATGCCCCATAGTGGCCCCTGCACACAGTATTATTCCCCATAGTGGCCCCTGCACACCGTATTATGCCCCATAGTGGCCCCTGCACACAGTATTATGCCCCATAGTGGCCCCTGCACACAGTATTATTCCCCATAGTGGCCCCTGCACACAGTATTATGCCCCATAGTGGCCCCTGCACACAGTATTATTCCCCATAGTGGCCCCTGCACACAGTATTATGCCCCATAGTGGCCCCTGCACACAGTATTATTCCCCATAGTGGCCCCTGCACACAGTATTATGCCCCATAGTGGCCCCTTCACACAGTATTATTCCCCGTAGTAGCCCCTGCACACAGTATTATGCACCATAGTGGCCCCTGCACACAGTATTATGCCCCATAGTGGCCCCTTCACACGGTATTATCCCCCATAGTGGCCCCTGCACACAGTATTATATCCCATAGTGGCCCCTGCACACAGTATTATGTCCCATTGTGGACACCCACAAACAATTATTATACTCTGGGGTCTTTTCAAACCCAGAGTATAATAATCGGAAACCCATGAGAAAATACAAACAAAAAAAACAATGTTACTTACCTCTCCCTGGTTCCAGGAGCCAGGAGAGGTAAGTAACAGTGTTTTTTATCTTCCGCATTCCGCTTCAGATTATTTAGGCTTTGATTTCTTCATACTGGAAAGTGAGTTCCGGCCCAATGTATGCACTGGTAGTCGGGTAGTTATGTATTACTCTACTCCCAATGCCCATATACCGACCGTATACAGTCTGCACAGGAGCTGTATATACAGAATGATAGGATATTTGTAACCTGGACCATTGGAAGTGGCTTCACTTTTATTTTACATGGTTGTATTGGTGAAATCTTTCCACAGCCTAAGGTTTGTCTCGCAGCTGAAGATTTGTTACAATGTATCCGTAGTCCTAAGATGCTTAAACCTGGAGTTGAGGTAGTACAGAGATTTGTGCGATTGTCTACACGGATACTGTAACATACCCTCAGCTGCGTCAGCACTATATGCATTCAGCCTCTAATGTACTGCGGCTCTGATGTCCTTCTCTCAGCAGAGTTTTCTTAGTAAATGGCCGCAGGACACACAAGTCATTTGCGGCCAGGCAGCTGTTAGCGAGGAGCAGGGAACACCACGATACAGGTCACAACAACAAGGACATATTTTATTACTGGCAAACAATGGCGCAGAGAATCTGAACCTTAATGGAGCCATTCAGAGAAGAAGTAATTCACCCTGGAGAAACGGCGGCGGTGGCTCCAGACAAGCAGCACCTTAAACATTGGAGGGGTGATTGCTGTGTCCTGTGATTGATACGCCCTGCGCTGACACGGTGATTTCAGCAGCCGAGAACATGGCGAAGCTTCAGCCCTGAATATCATCTCCATAGAACAAGGAAGTAACTGTCTCACTGCTCTAGTGAAATGATATATCATGGCCTAGACTCCAGTCACTACCAAAGCTGCAGTCACAATTATGTTTGGTAATGATAGTGGTAATAATACAATTACGCCATGACACTTGTGTGTCCTAACTGGAGCTTGTAGTAAGGGTAGCCTAGCCGGAGAACAATTACATTTCAGTAACTGAGCCTTTGTACGTTTCTACTGCCCCTGCGTGCATTAACATTAGGGGCGGCGGTATCATTGTGTTGACACTATGTATGTTTTTGAGAGTTCTGTTTGCAGGGGTTACTGGGCGACAACGCAGCGGACATGACTAAGTATGCACACTTGTGTCTTGGCTTTGTACACTGAGAATGTATACATTAATATTTCTACTGCTCATGCGTACACTAACATTTCTTCTGCGCATGCGTACACTAGCATTTCTTCTGCGCATGCGTACACTAGCATTTCTACTGCGCATGCGTACACTAGCATTTCTACTGCGCATGCGTACACTAGCATTTCTACTGCGCATGCGTACACTAGCATTTCTACTGCGCATGCGTACACTAACATTTCTACTGCGCATGCGTACACTAGCATTTCTACTGCGCATGCGTACACTAGCATTTCTACTGGGCATGCGTACACTAACATTTCTACTGTGCATGCGTACACTAACATTTCTTCTGCGCATGCGTACACTAGCATTTCTACTGTGCATGCGTACACTAACATTTCTTCTGCGCATGCGTACACTAGCATTTCTTCTGCCCAGGCGTACACTAGCATTTCTTCTGCGCATGCGTACACTAACTTTTCTACTGCGGATGTGTACACTAACATTTCTACTGTGCATGCGTATAATATTTCTACTGTGCATGCGTACACTAACATTTCTACTGCGCATGAGTACACTAACATTTCTACTGCGCATGCGTACACTAACATTTCTATTGTGCTGCGTACGCTAACATTTCTACTGCGCATGCGTACACTAACATTTCTACTGCGCATGTGTACACTAACATTTCTACTGTGCATGCGTACACTAACATTTCTACTGCGCATGAGTACACTAACATTTCTACTGTGCATGCGTACACTAACATTTCTATTGTGCTGCGTACGCTAACATTTCTACTGCGCATGCGTACACTAACATTTCTACTGCGCATGTGTACACTAACATTTCTACTGCGCATGCGTACACTAACACTTCTATTGTGCATGCGTACACTAACATTTCTTTACTGAGTAAGCATATTTGTACTGCGCATGTGCGCCTTAACATTTCCGGGTCCCTGCCTATAGGAATAGTACTGGAGTGAGAGTGTGGGAGGTTTGTTACAATGTATCTGGTAGTAATCAGAGTTGGTTTATATTGGCACTGCCTTCAATACGAGCGAACCTTGTCGCGTTCTGAGGAGTTATTAGAGCAGGTGCCGCCCGCAGACGTCGCTTTGTTCCCCTCTCACCAGATATTTACAGCGAAACATTTTCCCAGTGATTGAATTTTCAGAGTAGTAAAATAGCAGAGAGAAATCTCCTTCCCAGCAGCTTTACTGCTCCCCAGACGCAGCGCGCCGAACCTTGTATCTGTGAGGACGCAAACAGAATATTGCTAAAAATATAGATCTATTTCACCATGTTAACCGGCTCTGCGGCCGTACAGAGGACGCGCTCAGGGCGCCGCCGGGACCGCCACTCGTTCAGGATTAATTCTGCAAGGGGGGCACTATTTTATGAAAGCGCGACGGGCGTAATGTGCTGCTGACTGCTCGACACGGCTGCTTTATAAAGGTTATTTTACATCTATACAGCAGATTACAGCCGCCATTACTTTCTGCACTACTTGCTTTTAATGGATGGCAGGGGACGTAATATTTCTGCGGTCTGCGCGGGGAAGGGCGGGGGGCCGTGGGCCGCACCTTTATAACCCGCCGAATAAAGTAGTAAAATAAGCCTTAATAAAGTAGGAATAATTACTCAGGGGCCGGAGACTGGAAGCTGCTCCCTGCGCCGGGTTATGGAGCGTTAAGCGTTCGCCACAGACTGGAGCGGTTTTATTTCTGGACGCTGCGCAGCCTTAGTTAAGGGGGCATTTAATTTTATAAAAGCTGCTTACAATGTTTTCTTTGTGCGGACAAATTGCCCTAGAAATGATCAGCGGGGTTTTACGCGTTATGTAAATGACTTCAGCGTCCTGGAGTGAAAAGTTCTGCAGGATCTCAAGACAAATCGCGCTCTGTTTATCTCCAGATCTCTGCTTGCTGTCAGTATAGAGGAACATTCCTTGTCACATCCACAGGCTAAAAAACATTCCTGTCCTAAAGCTTTTCACAGCTGGCTATTTGCTACAGTTTCATGCGGTCTAGATCATCCTCCTAGCAGCACGATAGCTTGTTACAATGGTTTCACTTGCTCTGATACATTGTATCCGTCTGGAGTTCAGGATGTTCAGCTCATAGAGAATTGTCTAGACTGGATACAACATAAATAGCGAACTCTCCGAGGTATTAGGGCAGAATAATCCGCCATATGTTCACCTGCAAATCTGCAGCAAGACTTGCATTGGTGGATTTCACTCTGAAAGGTTAAATCTAAGGTGAAATTTTCATCAGTTTATGAAATGCCAATGCTATTAAAATCTGCACCCCAGGTCTGTTTCCATAGCTTAGGACCTACATGGCGTCTGCTATACACACAAATCTGGACTAGAAATCTAGTTTTACTGCTGGATATTATTGATGTTTCCATTCACTGACAGTAGCAGGTGAAGCCTCAGCCATAGACAGTATCAGTAATGTCACATCTTACAAGAAATCTCTAGAAGACCACCCCTTATACATATTGGTTTCACCATATATTATGCATACTGACAACTTTGAGAAGAGCGCCCCCCAAGCGACCACTAATCTGTGCAACTTGGGCTGGTTGTCTCAGACAGGTTTGTTTGTATCATCTTTGGCTAGTGTTCTAGGTCGCGTTGCTTGATTTCCTTGTTTTGGTGACCAGATTTGAGTTTTAGTATTTCCCTAGTTACAGGAAACTACTGTATTGTATCTGCTATACCGGGGACTGCCTCTCCTGGGGCACAGACTTGTTTTCAGTCAATCTCATAGCTGTATATGAACTCTCTCTGGCCAGTAGTTAATATTTGGCTGCTTACTGACTGTTTTCTACCTGTCGAAATTCAAAAATCTTCTTGCTGTAATTTCCGTGGTATATGGAACCACCTCAACCAACTCCAATTATTAGAATTTGCTAATAGCTCCCCCCCCCTCCACTGATTCCAGTGTAGTTCCTGAGCAATGATTGCTGGTAGTTTTGGAGCTTGATGTCCTAGTTAGGCTCTGTACTGTCAGGTGGGCGGCGTCAGGCAGGAACAGGCAGGGGTGGGATTCAGAGCTCAAATCAGAGGCAGCTAGTGTCAGAGCTCAGAATCACACCCACTTGTCTGCACCTGCCTGACCCCGCCCTCCTGACTGTACAAAGACTAAATAGTATATCAGACACCAAAACTACCAGCGCTGATTGCTCAGGGATGGTGGGGGCTAGAAAAAATTCCAACTGTGCCAGAATCTGGGGAGGGGCGGCTATTAAATGATGGAAAGAGCTGGACTTGGCAGAAGTGGTGAAAAGTCTGCTAAGTATATCATGGCTGCTTAGTGACTGTTTCTGCTCAGTAGGTGTTATTTTATTGCTTACTGACTCTTTCTACCAGACACTTGGAATCCAGAGACACATAATCCCTTTCCTTGCTGACTGTTTCTCCCTGATATTTGGAACCATTAAGCATTTCATAGATGTTTGCTGACATTTTTCTGGCTAGTAAGTGTTATTTAGCTACTTACTGACTCTGTCTACCTGGAAGTTGGAATTCACATAACCCTTCTCCTTGCTGACTGTTTCCCTTATTGGTATTTAGACCTTTAAGCATTTCATGGCTCCTTCCGGTCAGTAGATGTTATTTGGCCACTTACTGACTGTTTCTCCCTGATGATTTTTTTTTGTCTGCTTTAAACAAACAGAAAGGGCTAAGAAAATTCATTGAGACAAAATTAGAAAATAATTTTCTTCCATTTTGCATGTGGTGTTTTTGCATCCCGGTACATGGACTGTACAGAATCTGACACAGCCGATTCCCCCAGGGGTCTGTTATTGCTCGGCCTCCAGTGTGGACATGGAGTTCAAGGTCTTAGAACGTGGTAGAAATTTAGACAGAGTGGACTCTTTATAAATGGGTGAGTCTTGGAGGGGGCTTTTAGAGGATGTGAGCCCCCAATCCGGGCCTGTAAATAGGTCATGTGACCCTTCTTGGGTCTCGTTCCCTTTATCTCCTAATAGTCTCCTTCACAGTTTGCGCTCGTACAACTCGTGCGAGAGAATCTGTCATCCACAATTGGACTGTTTTTTCCGTTTGATATCCTTTGATACAGATGATCTGACAATCGCACATATCTACCAGGACTTTTTTCCGTTAATGGCTTGTGTTTATATAAATATTAATGAAGCGTTAATGTTCGTTTGCGCGGTTTCCTCGCCGTAAGTAGGAGAGAAGCTGCTGACACAGCACCAGGATTATGGCTGGAAATGAAATCCTCGCTACGATCTGTATGCGGAGACATCTGTCGCCCCATATGGGTTCATAAATATTTGTATCAAACTTGTGTGGAAGGCACCTCCGCCCCCCTGCCGCTTGTACGGATGAGACAAGGTGCGCGGAAGGTTGTACGTGTTACAGGTTGTGTAATTTAAAGGGATAGACATCTATATAAGTTGCGTCACCCAACCGATCCCCTTCTGCTGTCTTCGAGGTCGTCGCTGTAGTATTAGGTTGAGTGATATATGAGCTCGGGTGCTTTAACCACAGTCTCCAGGGACCCAATTTTCAAAATTAGGGAAAGTGTCACCATAGCAAGATATCTGAGCAGACTGCACCTACTGTGCCAATATGGCAGACATTGAAGAGGATTCTGTCCTCAGATACCCTAGCCATGGGTTTCCAAAGGTGGACGAGAAGGGACTGACAAGGAGCAAAGGATTCATGGCTTGTTTTTTTTGTTTAGGAGTTTTCCATCTTGAGCCATTTATCATCCTCCATATTTTAGGTGATAACCGTTAGAAAGTTGGGTGTTTGCTGGGAGTCCCTCTGGTTCCCCATTTCCCCACTGGCAAGATCATGGCTAGAAGCTAGAAAGGAGCAGTGGTCAGTCAGATATCTTACCCATCCAAAGAACAGATGGAATCTCTGCCCATAGTAGACCTTCTTACAGCTGGACAGTGCCCAGGTGCAGTGGATCCAGGGACGTTACTTGAGGGGGTGCAGAGGGTGCAGTCGTACCGGGGCCAGCAGTCTTAGAGGGCCCATAAGCACTGGCATCAGTATTGAGATTGCAGCTTCCATCTGACCCATAAGCCAAGCAGACCCACAGATTACCCGAACCACACTAAGGGGGATTAAACTCCTCAGCACCCGTAACCATCTCTATCAAGAATTTGCTGCAGGGATGAGGTCGGGGTCCCGGACAAAAGACTGCATCGGGGCCCACAAAACTTTAGTTACGCCACTGAGTCTATCTAGACTGGTGGGGATGCTGATACTATTTTTCCACGTGCTCCTCTGGTGCTCTGACTCTGCCATTGTTCAGACAAGCAAAGAAACATTTTTCTGGATTGCAACACCAACAAATACAGGACTTTTTTTTTTTTAGTATGTTTTTTGGGTCCACACGACTATGGACGAGATGGACAGAGTGACCGCTGAAGAACAATTCTCTGTAGTGTTCTTTCAGTCCCGGTCATTCACAATATAGGCTAAAGTAGTGTAGATCACCCAGATCTAAAGTGTTGTGTGTCATCGGCCTGTGTGTAGTCCTCTATATACTGTACAAAGCCGGCAAACAGGTGAAATATATGGCCAGATAAGCCCTTACACTAGTATCAGATGAGCATATTATGGACAAGTTTCACATAATGACCCAAACTCACAGCGTTCTATGACAAACTGCTGGTATATTATACTGTATATCTGACAAGTGTCCTAGACCAACAGCAAGTCCGCTGTCCCAAACTCACACCATCATGACAAGTGTTTGTCTCTATGCCGTTTATTGTACTTGTAACATTGTAACTTAAAGTTGTGCGGATATTTTGAGTGTTTTATGTTCTTGCTTTAACCCCTTCCTTGTCACTTTATAACTCGCCATAATAGGAAGGGGCAGATACTTCTACAGCTCTGTGACTATATCACACGGTAAGATTTCTGTAACAAAATCTGGAATCAATTTATTATTTGTTATAAACATAATAACTCCCATCATCCGGATCCCAGCATCTGGCCCTGTGATGGCGACTTTGGACGGCGGCCACTTTGTACATTAAAAACGGTGTCAAGAAAATGTCGTTATTTGTTAAGGGTGATAAAACTCGCTGATATTTTATGTAATAATTACCTGATAAATAATGAAGCTATAAAATATATGTCGTAATTACATCAAGCGGGTGATAGCCGGGAGACGCAGCCCCCCCGCACCGAGCTGTATATTCACACATTAACCCTTCATATTCACAGCAATGCTGGAACTAAATACAAATGAAGTCATATACTCCAGTCACATCCAGAGCTGCATTCTGCCAGTAACTGTGTGGCTCCTGTCCGGTGACCGGTTCGCTCACTTCTAGCTATGTAACTAACTTTGGAGTGTCTGCAGAGGTTTCTCTAGTCTCTTGCATTCTGGGAAGTGCCCTCTTTCCACCTGGCCCTGCCATTGGGGTCCTCCCAGGACACAGGTGTTACCGCTGCACCCCTATGGCTATAACCCCTAAAAACAATTGTATGTATGCTTTAAAGGCAACAGATTCTTCTAGATATCCTGCAGGTGGAGAGTCCCTTTAAGTTTCCATGGTTACTTTGTCAGTATGAATTGATACATTGTATCATCACACGGGCTGACTCTGTGACTTTCCCCTGTTTGTCCAGCAGCATTTGGCAGTGTCATGTTATTGATAGGGCTTTGACGTTCCATCTCACTCGACCCTGCAGTATTGAATTTGTCATAAAATGAAGCACTCCACTTTATAACCCTCGCTCTGCCATGTGCTCCGCACCCTCATCATTCACACTTAATAGGTTTTCAGATTTTAGGACAGAACGTGTTCTCCAAATGACACAAACGAGAAAGTCAAACGAGAACGAAAATATCTGTGGTAAGAACTGCGACTAACTGTGGCGGATACTCATGGCCACATGGCGTCTCAGCTTCCATAGACTCTAAATGACATACAACTTTGCTATGCTGCCTCTTACTTAACTTTTAGCCTGTTTGTTAGTCACTCATGAACCAGGAGGCCCTGGATGACCACGTATGGAGGTTCCAGAATACATATATATATATATATATATATATATATATATATATATATGAGAGAAGCTGAGCTCTGTGGTATATAGGGTTATATGATAGAGGAGAGAAGCTGAGCTCTGTGATATATAGGTTATATGATAGAGGAGAGAAGCTGAGCTCTGTGATATATAGGTTTTATAATACAGGAGAGAAGCTGAGCACTGTGATATATAGGGTTATATGATAGAGGAGAGAAGCTGGGCTCTGTGATATATAGGATTATATGATAGAGGAGAGAAGCTGGGCTCTGCGATATATAGGATTATATGATAGAGGAGAGAAGCTGAGCTCTGCGGTATATAGGGTTATATGATAGAGGAGAGAAGCTGAGCTCTGCGGTATATAGGGTTATATGATAGAGGAGAGAAGCTGAGCTCTGTGATATATAGGGTTATATGATAGAGGAGAGAAGCTGAGCTCTGTGATATATAGGTTATATGATAGAGGAGAGAAGCTGAGCTCTGTGATATATAGGTTTTATAATACAGGAGAGAAGCTGAGCACTGTGATATATAGGGTTATATGATAGAGGAGAGAAGCTGAGCTCTGTGATATATAGTGTTATATGATAGAGGAGAGAAGCTGAGCTCTGTGATATATAGGTTATATGATAGAGGAGAGAAGCTGAGCTCTGTGATATATAGGTTTTATAATACAGGAGAGAAGCTGAGCACTGTGATATATAGGGTTATATGATAGAGGAGAGAAGCTGAGCTCTGTGATATATAGTGTTATATGATAGAGGAGAGAAGCTGAGCTCTGCGATATATAGGGTTATATGATAGAGGAGAGAAGCTGGGCTCTGCGATATATAGGATTATATGATAGAGGAGAGAAGCTGGGCTCTGCGATATATAGGATTATATGATAGAGGAGAGAAGCTGAGCTCTGCGATATATAGGGTTATATGATAGAGGAGAGAAGCTGAGCTCTGCGATATATAGGATTATATGATAGAGGAGAGAAGCTGGGCTCTGTGATATATAGTGTTATATGATAGAGGAGAGAAGCTGAGCTCTGTGATACAGTCCTATGAAAAAGTTTGGGCACCCCTATTAATCTTAATCATTTTTAGTTCTAAATATTTTGGTGTTTATAACAGCCATTTCAGTTTGATATATCTAATAACTGATGGACACAGTAATATTTCAGGATTGAAATGAGGTTTATTGTACTAACAGAAAATGTGCAATATGCATTAAACCAAAATTTGACCGGTGCAAAAGTATGGGCACCTCAACAGAAAAGTGACATTAATATTTAGTAGATCCTCCTTTTGCAAAGATAACAGCCTCTAGTCACTTCCTGTAGCTTTTAATCAGTTCCTGGATCCTGGATAAAGGTATTTTGGACAAACAATTCAAGTTCAGTTAAGTTAGATGGTCGCCGAGCATGGACAGCCCGCTTCAAATCATCCCACAGATGTTCAATGATATTCAGGTCTGGGGACTGGGATGGCCATTCCAGAACATTGTAATTGTTCCTCTGCATGAATGCCTGAGGATTTGGAGCGGTGTTTTGGATCATTGTCTTGCTGAAATATCCATCCCCGGCGTAACTTCAACTTCGTCACTGATTCTTGAACATTATTCTCAAGAATCTGCTGATACTGAGTGGAATCCATGCGACTCTCAACTTTAACAAGATTCCCGATGCCGGCATTGGCCACACAGCCCCAAAGCATGATGGAACCTCCACCAAATTTTACAGTGGGTAGCATGTGTTTTTCTTGGAATGCTGTTTCTTTTTGGACGCCATGCATAACGCCTTTTTTTTATAACCAAACAACTCAATCTTTGTTTCCAAAATGAAGCTGCCTTGTCCAAATGTGCTTTTTCATACCTCAGGCAACTCTATTTGTGGCGTGCTTGCAGAAACGGCTTCTTTCTCATCACTCTCCCATACAGCTTCTCCTTGTGCAAAGTGCGCTGTATTGCTGACTGATGCACAGTGACACCATCTGCAGCAAGATGATGCTGCAGCTCTTTGGAGGTGGTCTGTGGATTGGGTTATATGATAGAGGAGAGAAGCTGAGCTCTGTGATATATAGGGTTATATGATAGAGGAGAGAAGCTGAGCTCTGTGATATATAGGGTTATATGATAGAGGAGAGAAGCTGGGCTCTGCGATATATAGGATTATATGATAGAGGAGAGAAGCTGGGCTCTGCGATATATAGGATTATATGATAGAGGAGAGAAGCTGGGCTCTGCGATATATAGGATTATATGATAGAGGAGAGAAGCTGAGCTCTGCGATATATAGGGTTATATGATAGAGGAGAGAAGCTGAGCTCTGCGATATATAGGATTATATGATAGAGGAGAGAAGCTGGGCTCTGTGATATATAGGTTATATGATAGAGGAGAGAAGCTGAGCTCTGCGATATATAGGTTATATGATAGAGGAGAGAAGCTGAGCTCTGCGATATATAGGATTATATGATAGAGGAGAGAAGCTGATCTCTGTGATATATAGGTTATATGATATGATAGAGGAGAGAAGCTGAGCTCTGTGATATATAGGTTTTATAATACAGGAGAGAAGCTGAGCACTGTGATATATAGGATTATATGATAGAGGAGAGAAGCTGAGCTCTGTGATATATAGGGTTATCTGATAGAGGAGAGAAGCTGAGCTCTGTGGTATATAGGTTATATGATAGTGGAGAGAAGCTGAGCTTTGTGATATATAGGGTTATATGATAGTGGAGAGAAGCTGAGCTCTGTGATATATAGGGTTATATAATATGAGGAGAGAAGCTGAGCTCTGTGATACAAAGCAGAGTAGATCCAGACAGGACTCCTAGCAGAGATGGTAAGAGTCCTGCTTGGTCCGGATGACTGACAGCTCTCCCTGCATCAGTGTCCAGTTTCCAGTCCTATAACCCTTTATATCCAGTGCTCAGCGTCTATCATATCCTGCCCTCAGACAGCTCAGTATATATCACCTGCCTATAGACCCTTAAGGTGAGCACAGATGACGGCTCCCACCACCCTTACAGGTTTAATTACTTTACCAATTACAGGTTTTCACGGGCGGCTGGGCGGCGTCCTCCTAAAAGCGCAGTCGTAGAATGGAGGAATCATCTTTACTGGATGGGAGCCGATCCCTCGCCCATTTATCCTTCATGTTTTGTAGTGCGATTCCAATCAGAAACAAAGGTGATGAATAGGCCGAGGCCGGTCCTCCCCAATGTGTTGCCACATAATCCTCTCCTCAGCGGCCATTACCGGAGCGGAGCGCACGCCGTGACCTTGGTCTGCAAAACATGTTTGGTTAGCACAAAAACTTAATCATAAGGAGTCATAAGTAGAATCCTTCTTTTTTACTGCCCCTTTTTTTCCATCTTGGAGCAGGAAATTTATGGCTTGGGGGACAGGTAGGATATGAACAATGGGCGCGATGGAGTCCAGGGTTATCTCATCTGTGCGAAGATGCTGTTAAAAATCGATGTGACCTCTGCTGCACTGTCATCCCAATTCCCACCCTCTGCGTCCTATTTGTCTTTCTCTGGATGCTCAGATCTGTGCGCTGTCTGCGGCCGTCTCTCTTGGGCCAGATTATCAAAATGAATCATTGCCCGCACACCTCTTATTTTTCTATTTATTTTCCAGCTCCTGACTCGCAGCCGTGAAATATGAGACTTTTTGCATTTGATCCTCGCCGCAGCCGGCAGCACCTAATTTCGCCGTGTCTCTCTCTTTTTAACGGAGAGTAATGTTATTTTGAAACTTCAATTTTAGTGCATGGAAAACACTGGAGCCGCGGTGGCGTGACGCTCGTCCTCGCCATCAATAGTAGTTTCCAGAGGCGGAATGTACTGCCAGCGGTGTGACTGCCCATCTCGGAAGCAGACGGTGCGCCCGCCACTGGTCAGCTGTGGGCAGTGGGTACTCGCTCGACTGATCCACCAGAACATAGAATACTAGGGGTGAATCCCTTTCTGGTGGGGTTATAAATCCCATACTAGACAATCGTTCTCCCCATGCATCGCAACGATCGGCAGACTGTAAAATAATCTACGAATCGATGAATCTGAAATTGTGCGAGAGGATGTCCTCATTCCTATGGGGATTACATATATTCCAATTTACAGCCTCTGGAATGTTACAATTCACAGAAAGCAAGCAGAGGGCTGGAAATGGCACAACGTCTATTAACAGCTTATTATTACAATCACACTTGGAAAATTTTGGAATTAAGTGGGATTTCTAGCCCCAGGGTAGGGTAGGTCATCCGTATCCGATAAGTCGATCAGTTTGGGGGGCAGACCTTGAACCCAATGGGGGGGGGGCGTGATTCCCTGACCTTGCACCCAGTGGGGGTGTGATACCCAGACGCTCTCTGTAACCGGGAGGGGGGGGGGGGGGTCTTGCCAATGAGACCCCCAATAATTGTTAATATATTAATATAAAGGGACTGTGGTGCTTGGCACTGCAAATAGTATAACATTGAAGTGTCTGGTGAGGGGTCTCAGGTCTCCGATCCCGTCTAATCTGACGCTGACACATCTACTTTCTATAATGAATCCAATACAATGTGTGCGACTGCAGCTGCTGCAGAACTTCTTTGCACTCGTCTCTGAGCTCTGATGCAACGTCCCTTCCTCAGTCTTGCTACAGGTTAATTTTCCTCCCCCCACAACTTAATTCCATCCCCAAAACTCTCATCAGAAGTCATGGACTACCATCCCAGCAGAGCAGAGTAAGTGTCGCCGTCAGACGCCCATATTAAGACCATTCGTCACCGGTTAATATATACGGCGCCGTAAAGATACATTGTAACGCTGCGTCCCTGATACACGAGCAACAAAACGCCACTAAACAGCTGCCAGATATAGAGGAAGCCGCCAGATACTATTTGAGGTCTTAATCTTGGGAGATAATTCTGAAGACGGCCGGTTTAATGCGTGCGCCGCCTGTGATAAATACCCGCCCTCATACGGATGGGAAATAAATACAAGGCGAACACAAACCGCCGTAATAGACGAGTCGTGTTCCCTGTCCAAAGACGTAATGGAGATCTTGACTGTCTCGCAACTGCCGGAGGAATAATGTGTCTGCTCCCAAAGCACGGCGCGACGGCTACAGTCCCGCCATTTAATCACACCGCCGTCACCCGCATTCAGAACCGATTCTCGGATCCCCTGAGGAATTGTAAATAAAAAAAAAAAAAAGATGTGAAGAAAATCTGTAATTCTGCCAGAGCCTAATTGTAAATCTCAGAATTAATATGACAAGGGCATTTGAGAAATGGAACCATAAGGCGCAGTTGTGCCATCGCCGCGCACAAAACAAATGGGTCAGGTGCGCAGACTCCATATATCCGGGGGAAGGGGTCCCAAAAAGCAATTGCAGCTGAAATTCCCTCCATAACCTTTTTTTATGTGCCAGATGTATCGCCGTGATGTATTTTACTGTGCGGCTCCTCCGAAAATGACTCATTTCAAACAGTATCCAAAACGTTATTTCAGCGTACTTTATGCGCCGCCATGAATCCGACAGGGAAATTGGACGCTTAGCAAATTACTTTTTTTTTCCAGAGACGGTATAAGAATTTTTTCTTTTTTTGTACATAGATGTGGAGTGATATAGGTTATAGATTGTCTGGGCAGGCTGTGGGGCGTCCGATGGCACAGGGGTCACCTTCTTAGGGTTTGTGCAGCACAGTTTGGGATTCTCATTGGCCTGTTCCTCAGTCGGATCTGATGGTATCAGAAATTCAGATTGTAAAGAGATCATAGAAAATTCTACGACTCTTTGTAAGGCTTCATGCGCGTGACCTTGTGCATTGCCAGTGTATTCTAGAATACTATCATGGGTCTGTGTTTGCAGGCTGGACTCAATGAAGTAAATTAATAGGTCCATAGATATCATCCATGTACGGTACGTGGCGCTCAACCGCGGATCCAGCACATGCATACGTTCCTTAGGGTGAAGAATATTCAAGAGCTAAAAATACAATGTAAGCAGAGGTGGCTGTGAGCTGGAATGGGGAGCAGTAAGACCGCGGCACACCCAAATAAATACTGCTATTATTATACTCTGGGGTCATTCAGGCCCCTGAATATAATGATCAGGCCAAGTGTTACTCGGCTCTCCTGGGCTCTGACATGACTCCATGTTGTCTCTGACTTCTGTAGTGACATCACAGGTATCAAGCCGGCATCATAACCCACGTCTGTGATGTCATTGAAAAATGTCAAAAACTGCAGGGATACACGCCGGAACCCAGGAGAGGTGAGTAACACTCGATTTTGTTTGTCACAAAGGAAATTGAGGTGAGTGTTGATCTTCACCCCAAGTCAAAATTACAGACAGTGAGTGTTGTTTCTGAAAAGTTCTTATTGGTTTGTACTTTTGGAAAGGAAAGTGGGGGGGTGTTTTTACTTAAGATTGTCCCAGGAAACACGCTGGGCTGTTGTGCACACCTATACATATATTCTTCACTTGGATCGATATTGATGCAAAGGTCCGGATGTTTTGGAGTTAACTATTTAGACCCTGCCCTTGTAGACTGCGCATGTCGGTATTTTACAACTGGACCCATTGACAAGTGAAATCCATCTCCTCTGACAATATCCGGGACACCGTGTAATACATATTGTTATCACATTGTGAGAAGGGTAAACGGGTTATCAGATTGTAAATCACAGGGAGAGGCGGGTGAATTAGATTTCTGTGCGTGTACACAGCCGCGCCGCTCCCTCCGTACAGATGCAATTGGTTTTATTTTGATCAATTCCTGTTAAAACAGAGTTGTCCAGTACCGGAGATCCGAGGAGCGAGCAGGCGCTGGGTAAGGTGTAATCCTAGAATAATGGAGATGGGAAATACTTGATTGAAAGTTTGGCTAACATTTATGGGCTGGAGGAATATCAGACACCCCCTCCTCATTGGGTAAGCTTCATTCCTTCTTTCGGTAGACTGAGTACCTGTGGA
Source organism: Leptodactylus fuscus (assembly GCF_031893055.1). Lineage (NCBI taxonomy): Eukaryota > Metazoa > Chordata > Amphibia > Anura > Leptodactylidae > Leptodactylus > Leptodactylus fuscus. The sequence goes on along the minus strand of NC_134275.1, from coordinate 57,771,702 downwards.
GGGCGCTCTCCTCTTTATTGGGATCAGAGAGAACATGCGGATTACTACAACTTTCCTCTAAAGTTTTGAACTTTGCAATTGACTAAAATAAGAGACAATGTTCAATGTCCAGAGTATATGGCGGTGTTCTTAGCGGTGTACACCTCACATTTCCTAATGAATCTCTGTATTATTGCAGACGACATCCAGATCGCCATCCCCATCATAAAACCCACCTTGGACAAAGTTCAACTGGCCGGACAGACCTTACCTCCCGGATTTCCAGCACCATTTCTCTTTGCAGACGGTCTGTCATCCGTAGAAACTCTTCTCACAAACATTCAGGTATTGGCGCTGCAGAACCTCTTACCAGGAGGCTCCGAGGCCACTTTATCATGTGACATTTTTAATGCAGAATATTTCCTCCATCCTCTTCCTTGTCATGCCACCCTGGCATTGGCTTCAAACTGGCACAGAAGAAAGCTTCCTAAATGGCCGGCGTACCATTAGATCAAGGCCACGTATGCATGAAGTTTGCACTCAGGGTCTGTTGGTTATTATGTTGTCACGTTTTTAACCCCCTTATTGTCGGGGTGTTGCTTTACATCTTTGTCCTTTTTCAGGGCCTTCTCAAAGTTGCAGTGGACAACGCCCGAGTACAAGAAAAGCAGATCCAGCAGGAAAAGAAAGAGTTAAAGATGGAGTTGTGTCGGGAGCGAGAGCTGAGAGAGAACCTGGAGAGGCAGCTGACGGCCGAACTACAGAGCCGAGGTGAGAGCGGACTGACCCTGGGATAATGGGAAGGCAATGGGACGTAAACTTACCCCTATAGAGGGACCCTTTAAATATGTCAAAGGCAAAGCTTGAGGGCGACTATTATGTTAAATTTTGCTACAACGTAACTGTAGTTAAAAAGTTTTTTAAAAAACTTAGCAAGCAGCAGGGGATCAGTTGTACTGAACTGTGGCATCCTCCTGGACACTAGGAGTTAACAGCGGCAGCAGCTCTTCCTATACACTGAATATATATGAGGATAGTTTGTTGTGAGTTATCGCCCCATATGGGATGTGCCTGGTCACATGAAATTTCTTAGTGTCCCATCTGTGGGATTTTTGGCTGCTGTGACTTACAGCCCGATCCCCGGAGTCAGCAGAAGCTCCGCAGCATCTCCCGCAGATCGCACGTGAACCTACTTGTAATATCTGTTGCAGTTTTATGGCATAGAAGCCAAGCCAGGGAGTAAGAAGGGGTGATACGAGGTTCTATAGGTGACAATGTAACCATTCCATCTACTTGTAATGCAATAAGGGGACGGTGTTGTCTGCTTGTGATGTCATATGCCCAGCCAGCACAGCACATGACATCAAACATCCAATGTGCTATCTGGATACAGTTCTGGGGGAAGTTCAGATTGATGCAATTATTGCCACCAAGAGACCAATGACAGCAGTGACCGCCCCATCACATCTCCATCCATGGAATCCCTTTTATCTTTATTGAGTTACGATCATGGCTAATGATCGCTAATTGTTACATCATGTGGCCTATGGATCACAGGGAGGGAGATTTTTCAAGCAAAATATGCCGGAATTGCGCCACAAACTGGCTAACATGCCGAGCTCCACATATATCAAGAGTGTTAGGCACATTTACAACTTGTACAGAAAAGAGGTGTGGCATATCAGGAAAGGGGTGTGGCCTAAGTTATGACATCACGTACCAAAAATGCACAATTATTATTATTTTAACGTCAACTAATAATTGATAGAATATTAGACTAGAAAGTCTAACAATAGATAATATTTATCAGAGTATCAGACACTGTCTAGTGTAAGGTTGTAGTCTTCAAATCTTAGACACGAGTAAATCTGCCCCGTTATCTCCATAGAGAATCGTATGTCCACTATGTATCCCATGGAGAACTATTCATCTACAATATATCACAAGGAGAACTATGTATGTCCACTATGTATCATCAGGAGAACAATGTCTTTAATGTATATTACATGGAGAACATTGCATCCACTGTATATCATAAGGAGAACTATGTATCCCATGGAGAACTATGCATCTACAATATATCACAAGGAGAACTATGTCTCCACTATGTATTATAAGGAGGACTATATATCACTTGCAGAACCATGTCTCCATTATATATAATAAGAAGAACTGTATATCCAGCAGTAGGCATCCACCGCATATTATAAGGAGAACTATGTCTCCACTGTATATCATATGGAGCACTATGTATCCAGTTGGGCTCTAATCTTGTTTTTTACATGTGGGTTCCCAATATATGTGCACGTCTTGGCTTAGCCTTGAGTATATGGGGGTAGAGGGAGGGCTGGGAGGAACAGCTCCAGAATAGTAACAGATGTAGACAGTGGCTCAGTTCTGGCTTATTGGTGGTCTCATTACTGTATTGCACCCCTGTTTGAGCCCTATATGGCGGTATTATTGTACTCTGGTTGAGTACCGTATAGTACCACGATGTATGCGTTACAGTTTGTCGCCGTTCGCCTCTTCCCAGTATCTGCTCGCAGTGATTCATAAAGTGCCGCGATTTACAGACTCGTTTCCTTCTGTCCATATTTTTATTTCTGAGAATTAACGGGATTGAAATAGTTTCATTCGTCTCTCGGGCCCTGGAGATGATCTGATATAAAGTCTCATTTGCTTCCATTTGTATAGATCATTGACACGTAGTAAAGTGACTGTGGTGAAATATGGCGGCACGAGCGCGGATTTCATCAGTAGAGCATTAGTCTTAATTACTCGCACTTATTCATTGTGAGAAATGGCTGCTGGATACACAGAACACAGCAGAGAGAGCGTCCCTTAATCTCCTGGGTCAATAGCATTAGGGTGCGGGCCCTACAAATACCGAGGGCAGGGGAGCCGTAAATACTCAATGCCCGAATATCCTGTGCGATTTCCAATATGGTGGCTCATTACAAGTCGCAGTGATCTCATCTTGTGGCAGTTCCAAAGACGCCCATATATTATTGAAGGGGTGTAGATACCTCAGGCAGCGGATTGCTAAAAGTGCAGCTCCCCTTAAAGGGATCCTATGATTGGATATCCTTTTTTCCCCTAACATGTAGGAATAGTCTTAAGAAAGGCTGTTCTTCTCCTACCTTTAGATGTCTTTTCTGCGCTGCCATTCGGTAGAAAACAGGGTTTTCTTTGGAATGCAAATGAGTTCTCTCGTAGAACTAGGGGCGTCCCCAATGCTGCGAGAGAAATATCCAGCACCCCCTCCATCTTCTTCTGGAACGCCCTCTCCCTGTGTCGTCTTCGGTCCTGGGTTTCAATCTTCTAGGACTCGGGCAGAGCTGACTGCGCATGCTTGGGCCACAAGAAAATGGCCACTTACACAGTAAGCTGATGTAAGCGGCCATTTTCTTGTGGCCCAGGCATGCGCAGTCGGCTCTGCCCGAGGCCTAGAAGATTAGATAAAAGGTAGGAGAAAAATAACCTATGTGTAAGGGAGAAAAAAAGTTTATCCAATGATAGGATCCCTTTACAAATCTGGATTTAAAGGATTGGGGATTGCAGTCACACATTTACAAAAGAATAACGCAATAGTCCTCAGAAGAGCGCCTCCTAGGAGTGGAGTAATGGGTGGAGTTGTACCTTACAGTCGTCATGCTACAGGCATCTTAAATCTATATAGTCAGACTACACATAATCCTGGATTACAATTGTCTTTTACTCCAGTCACATCCAGAGCTGCAATCATAACTCTGTTGGGTTCCTGGGGACTATCCCGCTATCAGTTATGCTGGAGGGACAACTCGAATTCCTGGGTCCCAGTGCAAAATATGTAAAGCGGCTCCCAATTCCCAGGGCTCGGTAGTGCAGCCCCTATAGCTATGCTCCTGTTACAAACTTCTGCGTCTTCACGGAGTCATCGCCATTGCCTCCTGTTGTGTCTTGCAGCTTTGGGTGTGAAGAGAGTAGATGCATTTCAAACCTTAACATATTAAAGCAGAGATATGGGCCCACACGGAGGCGCCTCACTACGGAATCAGGAAATAATTGATGTGCAGATGTCGTTACATTGTATCGGCGCAGGTTCAGATAAAGCAGACAGCTCTGGATAAACACAATTTCCCGTACTGTACGCAATCCCAGCTTTATGTGAGAGCAGTTAGAGAACTTCGCGGAGCCGAGGTTTTACTGTATCTATTTAGTCGTCGGCTCGGAGTCATTTCCAGCGTATTATACCAGGAGCAGTAAATTTCTAATGGATTATAGTCACAACCTCCATATCCTGCAGCTATTACCTGCAGAAAGTGATTATCGCAGAGCGAAACGCAGGGGGCTGACTCACACAGCAATAAAGCTCCTATTCTGGGAGAATATTCCTCCGGGAGCGCGGATGACCGTAACACCAGCAATATTTGTGTCTTACAGCAACAATTCAGAAGCGCTTGAAAAAAGAGAAAAAGGCGAAAAGAAAATTACAAGAAGCCCTGGAATTCGAGTCGAAACGACGAGAACAAGTAGAACAGGCACTTAAACAAGCCACGACGGGAGACGGCCTCCGGATGCTGAACGGTAACGCAGCCACATACTTGTGTCTAGATGAATGGGCCAGCACGGAGCTGGAAAACGAAATCGCCAGCTGAGACGCTGCGCAATGTGTATGGAGATGAAGGGGGGTGGGGGAGTTATAGGGGGGTAGTAATATGAAGGGGTGGGGGGAATATATATATATATATATATATATATATATATATATATATATATATATATATGAAGGGGGTTACTAGTATATTTGGGGAGGAGGTTACATATATATATATGCAGAAGGAGTCACTAATATATATATATGGGGAGGGGTTACTCATATATATGGAGGGTCAATAAGATTGTAACAAGTTATGAGAATGCAGAATTTCACAAACAAGAGCACAAACATGTAACAAGACAAAACCCAACTATGTGACGTACAGCAGCTGAGTGTATGTAATGTGAACATTGTCAAGTTACACAAAGAAACAGGTGGGATAAACTGTGAGAGTACGTAATGTCATATACAGATGTAGCAGAGTGGAGCTTGTATCTAACACAAATATACTGTAAGGTAAGGCAATACTAGTACTATAACACCACAGACAGTTACATCTATACCTGCAGTGTTACATAGGACTGCACGTGACATCTACTACATTATCTGTACTCAGACAGTTATCACTGTGTTATCTGTAGTGTTACACAGGACTGCAGGTGACATCTACTACATTACCTGTACTCAGAGAGTTATCACTGTGTTATCTGTAGTGTTACACAGGACTGCAGGTGACATTACTACATTATCTGTACTCAGAGAGTTATCACTGTGTTATCTGTGGTGTTACATAGGACTGCAGGTGACATCTACTACATTACCTGTACTCAGAGAGTTATCACTGTGTTATCTGTAGTGTTACATAGGACTGCAGGTGACATCTACTACATTATCTGTACTCAGAGAGTTATCACTGTGTTATCTGTGGTGTTACATAGGACTGCAGGTGACATCTACTACATTATCTGTACTCAGAGAGTTATCACTGTGTTATCTGTAGTGTTACATAGGACTGCAGGTGACATCTACTACATTACCTGTACTCAGAGAGTTATCACTGTGTTATCTGTAGTGTTACATAGGACTGCAGGTGACATCTACTACATTACCTGTACTCAGAGAGTTATCACTGTGTTATCTGTGGTGTTACATAGGACTGCAGGTGACATCTACTACATTATCTGTACTCAGAGAGTTATCACTGTGTTATCTGTAGTGTTACATAGGACTGCAGGTGACATCTACTACATTATCTGTACTCAGAGAGTTATCACTGTGTTATCTGTGGTGTTACATAGGACTGCAGGTGACATCTACTACATTATCTGTACTCAGAGTTATCACTGTGTTATCTGTAGTGTTACATAGGACTGCAGGTGACATCTACTACATTACCTGTACTCAGAGAGTTATCACTGTGTTATCTGTAGTGTTACATAGGACTGTAGGTGACATGTACTACATTATCTGTACTCAGAGAGTTATCACTGTGTTATCTGTGGTGTTACATAGGACTGCAGGTGACATCTACTACATTATCTGTACTCAGAGTTATCACTGTGTTATCTGTAGTGTTACATAGGACTGCAGGTGACATCTACTACATTACCTGTACTCAGAGAGTTATCACTGTGTTATCTGTAGTGTTACATAGGACTGTAGGTGACATCTACTACATTATCTGTACTCAGAGAGTTATCACTGTGTTATCTGTGCTGTTACATAGGACTGCAGGTGACATCTACTACATTATCTGTACTCAGAGAGTTATCACTGTGTTATCTGTAGTGTTACATGGGACTGCAGGTGACATCTACTACATTACCTGTACTCAGAGAGTTATCACTGTGTTATCTGTAGTGTTACATAGGACTGCAGGTGACATCTACTACATTACCTGTACTCAGAGAGTTATCACTGTGTTATCTGTGGTGTTACATAGGACTGCAGGTGACATCTACTACATTATCTGTACTCAGAGAGTTATCACTGTGTTATCTGTAGTGTTACATAGGACTGCAGGTGACATCTACTACATTACCTGTACTCAGAGAGTTATCACTGTGTTATCTGTGGTGTTACATAGGACTGCAGGTGACATCTACTACATTATCTGTACTCAGAGAGTTATCACTGTGTTATCTGTAGTGTTACATAGGACTGCAGGTGACATCTACTACATTACCTGTACTCAGAGAGTTATCACTGTGTTATCTGTAGTGTTACATAGGACTGCAGGTGACATCTACTACATTATCTGTACTCAGAGAGTTATCACTGTGTTATCTGTAGTGTTACATAGGACTGCAGGTGACATCTACTACATTATCTGTACTCAGAGAGTTATCACTGTGTTATCTGTGGTGTTACATAGGACTGCAGGTGACATCTACTACATTATCTGTACTCAGAGAGTTATCACTGTGTTATCTGTGGTGTTACATAGGACTGCAAGTGACATCTACTACATTATCTGTACTCAGAGCGTTATCACTGTGTTATCTGTAGTGTTACATAGGACTGCAGGTGACATCTACTACATTATCTGTACTCAGAGAGTTATCACTGTGTTATCTGCAGTGTTACATAGGACTGCAGGTGACATGTACTACATTACCTGTACTCAGAGAGTTATCACTGTGTTATCTGTAGTGTTACATAGGACTGCAGGTGACATCTACTACATTACCTGTATATAGAGAGTTATCACTGTGTTATCTGTAGTGTTACATGGGACTGCAGGTGACATCTACTACATTACCTGTACTCAGAGAGTTATCACTGTGTTATCTGTAGTGTTACATAGGACTGCAGGTGACATCTACTACATTACCTGTACTCAGAGAGTTATCACTGTGTTATCTGTGGTGTTACATAGGACTGCAGGTGACATCTACTACATTACCTGTACTCAGAGAGTTATCACTGTGTTATCTGTGGTGTTACATAGGACTGCAGGTGACATCTACTACATTACCTGTACTCAGAGAGTCATCACTGTGTTATCTGTAGTGTTACATAGGACTGCAAGTGACATCTACTACATTACCTGTACTCAGAGAGTTATCACTGTGTTATCTGTGGTGTTACATAGGACTGCAGGTGACATCTACTACATTACCTGTACTCAGAGAGTTATCACTGTGTTATCTGTGGTGTTACATAGGACTGCAGGTGACATCTACTACATTACCTGTATATAGAGAGTTATCACTGTGTTAAATATTATATATTTACAATATTCTCTAGCAGACATGGGGTTAACACTCTACTGACATCATAGTCTTATATTCTTGGAACATGGGTGCGGTTAGTGTACACTATTTTAGAAATCTCCTTACATAGCTACAAGATAGAAGGTAACACCCACTCTCATGAATATAAATGAGTAAGAAATACACATGTCTGGGTCTGTCTTTGGGAAGACCAGGGGAAGACCAGGAGGTCTGTCTTTGGGAAGACCAGGGTGGGTGGTCCAGGCAGATGGACATCCATGGACGTCGTAACCAGCCCAAGTCCACCAACCAGATGACAAGCATGAACAAGCTGTAACTACAAGATATCCAGATGATTTAACTTCTCTGAAGATGTAAGCTATTGACAATTGACTGATATTTGTGTTATTTGGACATTTTCCCTGTTCCTGTGTTTTCCTTCAAGATATTAATAAACCTCTACACTGATTTATAACAAGCTGACTTCTTCCTATCGTGGACAAGGCCAGGTCCGGATATTTAACAGTGGACACAAGTCTCACCGGCAAATACAAGATATTTAACACACTGTGTGTTATCTGTGGTGTTACATAGGACTGCAGGTGACATCTACTACATTACCTGTACTCAGAGAGTTATCACTGTGTTATATGTAGTGTTACATAGGACTGCAGGTGACATCTGCTACATTACCTGTACTCAGAGAATTATCACTGTGTTATATGTAGTGTTACATAGGACTGCAGGTGACATCTACTACATTATCTGTACTCAGAGAGTTATCACTGTGTTACCTGTGGTGTTACATAGGACTGCAGGTGACATCTACTACATTATCTGTACTCAGAGAGTTATCACTGTGTTATCCGTAGTGTTACATAGGACTGCAAGTGACATCTACTACATTACCTGTACTCAGAGAGTTATCACTGTGTTATCTGTGGTGTTACATAGGACTGCAGGTGACATCTACTACATTACCTGTACTCAGAGAGTTATCACTGTGTTATCTGTAGTGTTACATAGGACTGCAGGTGACATCTACTACATTATCTGTACTCAGAGAGTTATCACTGTGTTATCTGTGGTGTTACATAGGACTGCAGGTGACATCTACTACATTACCTGTACTCAGAGAGTTATCACTGTGTTATCTGTAGTGTTACATAGGACTGCAAGTGACATCTACTACATTATCTGTACTCAGAGAGTTATCACTGTGTTATCCGTAGTGTTACATAGGACTGCAAGTGACATCTACTACATTACCTGTACTCAGAGAGTTATCACTGTGTTATCTGTGGTGTTACATAGGACTGCAGGTGACATCTACTACATTACCTGTACTCAGAGAGTTATCACTGTGTTATCTGTAGTGTTACATAGGACTGCAGGTGACATCTACTACATTATCTGTACTCAGAGAGTTATCACTGTGTTATCTGTGGTGTTACATAGGACTGCAGGTGACATCTACTACATTACCTGTACTCAGAGAGTTATCACTGTGTTATCTGTGGTGTTACATAGGACTGCAGGTGACATCTACTACATTATCTGTACTCAGAGAGTTATCACTGTGTTATCTGTGGTGTTACATAGGACTGCAGGTGACATCTACTACATTACCTGTACTCAGAGAGTTATCACTGTGTTATCTGTAGTGTTACATAGGACTGCAGGTGACATCTACTACTTTACCTGTACTCAGAGAGTTATCACTGTGTTATCTGTGGTGTTACATAGGACTGCAGGTGACATCTACTACATTACCTGTACTCAGAGAGTTATCACTGTGTTATCTGTGGTGTTACATAGGACTGCAGGTGACATCTACTACATTACCTGTACTCAGAGAGTTATCACTGTGTTATCTGTGGTGTTACATAGGACTGCAGGTGACATCTACTACATTATCTGTATATAGAGAGTTATCACTGTGTTTTCTGTAGTGTTACATAGGACTGCAGGTGACATCTATTACATTATCTGTCTGACTTGCCGCTATACACACCACATTCTCCTCTGCTACTTCTGGTTGTGACTTGCAAACAATCTTTTGGATTTTCCTGTTTTCTTTATGTGATGGAAAGTTCTTTGTATTTCAGCTCCTTGGTTTGTTGTTAGTGCTTGGGATTGCTGTATGGGCTGGGAAACCACCATACCTTACAGCCCTGTTCTCACAGCTGAGGATTTGTTACAATGTATCCAGTCTAGACCATCCTAAGTTAGGTGAAATCTCTCCTGATACTTTGTTGCATTGTGTAAGTGCCAGTAACCTGTTTGTTTAGTTTCCGGACAACCAGGCGGATGCAATTGTAACATCCCCTCAGCCGCAAGAAGTCTCTACATTATTATGACATTATGATCTTTGTCTTTCAGATGCTTGTATCCCTGAGATGGAATCAGAGCACAACGGCTCCCAGCACGACAGCCCGCCCATGCAAGGTAACAGATGACCGTCCGCCTGATCCCTGCTGTGCCGCCATGGCGTAGGATTAGCTGCGCTCTTCCTTAAACCCCCAGAATTGAACTTGTCATTGCCTCTTTTATTGCTCTGTGTCCTCAGCTCAGCACAAAGCCCAATAATTTACTGGTCTGCCGGTGGTGGCGGCTCAGCCGCCCGGGTCACGTGCCGCCGCACACTGTCACTTTGTGTCATTACGGGGTTTTTGGGCTTGTTTTTTTACCTGACCTTTTGCATACATATTGGATTTGTGAGGCTGGATGCCGCTATGGTTTCACAAGTGAGATGTGTGACTATGTCGCTGCTAATTACACACCAAAGCGTCAACACGGAGCGCATCGCAACGCAGGATCTGTTCACTTCATTATTCAGTCACACTTAAAGGGACAGTACACAGTAACAAACCCCGATAGATTACTAAGGGTCCTACGAACTGAAAAGTACGGGCTCAGCGCACACTCCATTGGCTGACAGACTCTAAAGATGAGATACGCTGGAGTTACAATGTATCACTGTGCAGTTCTTATACTTGTTACATATGTTATGTATCACGTCACATAGCGAGAGGACTCAATCCGCCATAATTACCCAAAATTCTCTCCGGTCAGAAGAACTCTGATCTGTTCTCATGACATACAGTAATGATTGGGTTAAAAATATTATAAAATATCTTTTATTCTAGTTTTGGCCCATAATACACCATTGTTGTGTTATCAATGTTTCCTGTGGTTGGGCTTAGTGATCACAAGAACATTTGCCGCGAACACTGGAGAATAAAGTGTTAGGACAGAGATTTGCATCTGCGGGAAGATTCCAATAGCTACAAGGTAGATCCCATATTGTAACAGTCTGTAAATGGAGCGCATTAAGGAAGGAAGGCAGATTGCTGCAGATTTAGTGGTGGATATCGCTCCTGAATCCGGAGCAAATTCCTCCCAGAATCCCCCTCCCATTGTTTTCAACAGGAGGCAGAGATCGAAGCAGGACACAGAAAAAAAGTAGCATCTTGCTCCATCTTGCCACGGACTCCCTCATTCATCTGGGCCTCATCATAAGCAGGATGCCATGACCGAATGCCGATTCACTGCCATTGGCATCCCATTGCAGCTAGAACGCGGCAAAAATGTCGACGGACGAAAATGAAGAGGAATTCCTCTTCATTTCCCACCGTGTCAACATACCCTCAGGGTGTCACATGGAGGAAAATGTGGAGGAATTTGGTGTGGAATTTTTCACGCTAAAAAAAAGCCTGCCATTGATTCCAATGGGTTCTTCCAGGGTTTTTTTTTTCCCACTTGCGGAATTTTCCGTTAGAGGGAAAAAAAAGCTAGCGTCACCCATTGAAATCAATGGGAGACTTTTTTTCAGCGTGGAAAATTACACACCAAATTCCTAATTTTCCTAAAGGGGCTTTCCAGGGTTAATATTTCATGAACTAACCTTAGAATAGTCCATCAATTGGAGATCAGTAGGGATAAGCCTTGGATAACCCCTTTAATACCATACATGGGAGAATATACTGTTAACAGTCCATTAAAGGCGCCCACGGCTATGTACAATCCCTTCATGATACATGGATACCTTGCCAATAAGCAGATCAGACAGTGCAGGACCCTTACTGATCAGCTCTGCTCTGAGAAAATGCCTGGCATTAAGTGTTCAGTTTCCCTGCAGTGCCCCCACAGGTGAAATGAAACATTACACAGTGTCCACTCACACTAACAGTGTAATATAGGACAGGACAGTCCTCCAGAGCAACAGATGTTCTGGATCGTGTATAAGGACCCCCCTATTAATTCCCTAATAGGGTGTATGACCAGGACATCCCCTTTAAGGCTGGTTACAGCTCGCCATCCACCCCTGCCCCATGGTCCCTGTGTATAATGTAAACACCGCCCGCCGCCGTTGCAGGATCAATGGATTTTGTAAATGACATTGAAGCACAATTGACAGAGCGGAGAACTAACATTTTTTTATTTTTTTTTGCTGGTAAAAGCAAATTAAATTAGAGGATCTTCTACAAGTCTAAAGAAAGCGAGCGGCAGCCATTAGCCAGAGCGCAATATTTCCTCTTTACTGCTCGCTGCCATTTAGTTATTATCCTATTGGAAATCTAATTATAAACCTTTTACTCCCCAGTCAAACTTTGCCGTTTTTGCAAGCGTAGCACTGACAAGTGAATTCATTACATTTGATTGCTCGCGCCCGGATTGACTGAACTTCTCGCCTGTTCAGTTTCGCCGACTCCCTGTTTGCACATTAGTGGAACCGCTCCTTTAATTAATTAGTAACATGAACTGCTGAACAGAAAATAACTTCCTTTTATGATCGCTCCGAGAGTTCACCATTTTTTTTTCTCCTTGCCCGTTATACCTTTAGTTAAGTTTTGGTTTTGTTTTATTGGCGCAATCTGCATGGGATATAAAGTGTAAAAACATGGAGGCCATTGATGGGCGGGAAGGGACCGGAGCAGAACTCCTTGTAACGTATTCAATGTATCTGGTACTTTACACCTTCCTGTTACTGGGTCTCTCCATCAACCTGGGAGCAGACAAGGTTCTTTGCACCTTCCTCTGAGATCCCGACGGCCCAGTTGCATCAGAATTGTTTTTCCATCCTTGCTCCAGAAATACTCTATTGGAATGAGATCTGGTCAGCTTGCAGCCTTTGGAGGACAGTGACCTCACCATCATGGAGCAGATAATCCATGGGTGTTCAGGGGCCACACTATTACACCAACAGCCTGAATCATTGACATGGATTCAGGTGATAGTTGACATTGCCAGGTCCTGACCCATCTCTGACCAGATGTTGACGTTCTGATTCTCCTCTTCCCTTCCTAGGTTCTCACTCATCCCTGACCTTCCAGTCTTCCTCTACCAAGGTTCTGACCCTCCCCTTCCTGATGTTGACTTTCCAGCCTTCTTTTGCCCACGTCCTGACATAACCCAACCAGATGCAGATCTTCCAGTTTTTCTCTGTCCAGGTTCTTACCTGACTCTACCTGGATGGTGACCTTCCTCTCTTCCTGTGTTCAGGTTCTGATCCTACCCTAATGAAATTTTGACCTCCTCATCTTCCTCTCACCAGTTTCTGTCCCAAACCTTTGTGTGCCTGTTCTAGTCTCTGTCCAGCTGACAGAACTAAAACCTATCTGGTTCTCTGATGTTTATGACCAATGCAGATGAAAATCCAACGTACTGAGGGTTGAGTGTTGGTCTTCTGCAGACCACCGCCATTAGGGTTCCTGCCACTTGACCTGGTTCACTATTCAGTTCATTTGAGAGTCATTCTACATTGGACGCACTACCTCACTGTTATGGCAAGACCACTGACTGGAATGGAAAGATCAGGTCTGTTAGTTGGTGGACACAGCAGTAGGTCAGTCTGAGAGACATTCAGTTTCAGATAAAGAGAAGACCTGGTGTTAGAGACAGCAGAGAGACGGTCACTGGTGTTCTGTATTAGTGCAGGCGTGATGTCACAGGATGAGGTATATAGCTGGTACCAGAAGCCAAATCTGCTGATGGTTTGTCCAATAGGGTCTGTGTAGAGATAAGAGGAGCGGGCCTAGGACTAAGACCTGAGGCACCCCAACAACAAGGGGAAGAGGAGAAGAAACAGACCTGAAAATGAAAGACTAGTCTGAGAGATAGGAAGAAAACTAAGAGCAATTGGTTTCCCTGAGGCCCATACAGTGGAGTATAGTAAGGAGGAGTTGGAGGTCTATGGCAGGGGTCGGCAACCCCTGGCACGCGTGCTAAGAGTGGCACTCCTGGCATATTTCGCTGTGGGCACGGCAGCAGCACAGGACCTGCAAGAATTACATGAAGTCGGAGGCTGCCTTCAGTGCTCTGCTAGAGCTGAGCTATAAGGACACTCCCCTTTTCTCACTGCCTCCAATGAAAGAAACCCAGGGGGTGGAGCTTAATCGCTCAGGTCTCTGCCTGCTATAGTGATAGCTCCTGCTATCTGCTGCATCCCTGCCAGGGGTGAACCTATCCCGTTCGCCGCCCGAGGCGAACTACAGAAAGCCTCCCCCCCCACACGGATGAGGGGGCGGAGCGAATGGGCGTGGCAGAGCAAAGGGGGCGTGGCTTAGCGCCGTTCGCAGGCAGAGTGCAGGCACTGAGAGGACTTGCTCTCTGCCTGAGCGTGAGCAGAGGCTGCTGGAGCAGCGCTGCTCCAGTGGCCTCCCCAAACCACCGCTCGGTGCTAAGCCAGTCCAGGACAGCTTGTACGTGCATAAATATGTGCGCGCATATACAGGGTAGGGTGCATAAATATGTGCGCGCATATACAGATATATAGGGTAGGGCGCATATACAGGGTAGGGCGCATAAATATGTGCGCGCATAAATATGTGCGCGCATATACAGGGTAGCGCACATAAATATGTGCGCGCATAAATATGTGCACACATATACAGCGTAGGGCGTATATACAGGGTAGGGCGCATATATATGTGCGCGCATATATATGTAAGCATAATAAATATGTGCGCGCATATACAGGGTAGGGCGCATAAATATGTGCGCGCATAAATATGTGTGCGCATATACAGGGTAGGGCGCATAAATATGTGCGCGCATATACAGGGTAGGGTGCATAAATATGTGCGCGCATATACAGGGTAGGGCGCATAAATATGTGCGCGCATATACAGGGTAGGGCGCATAAATATGTGCGCGCATATACAGGGTAGGGTGCATAAATATGTGCGCGTATAAATATGTGCACGCATATACAGGGTAGGGCGCATAAATTTGTGCGCGCATATTTATGTGCGCGCATAAATATGTGCGCGCATAAATATGTGCGCGCATAAATATGTGCGCGCATAAATATGTGCGCGCATAAATATGTGCGCGCATAAATATGTGCGCGCATAAATATGTGCGCGCATAAATATGTGCGCGCATAAATATGTGCGCGCATAAATATGTGCGCGCATAAATATGTGCGCGCATAAATATGTGCGCGCATAAATATGTGCGCGCATATACAGGGTAGGGCGCATAAATATGTGCGCGCATATACAGGGTAGGGCGCATAAATATGTGCGCGCATATACAGGGTAGGGCGCATAAATATGTGCGCGCATATACAGGGTAGGGCGCATAAATATGTGCGCGCATATACAGGGTAGGGCGCATAAATGTGCGCGCATATACAGGGTAGGGCGCATAAATGTGCGCGCATATACAGGGTAGGGCGCATAAATATGTGCGCGCATATACAGGGTAGCACGCATAAATATGTGCGAGCATAAATATGCGCGCATATACAGGGTTGGGCGCATAAATTTGTGCGCGCATATTTATGTGCACGCATATTTATGTGCGCGCATATTTATGTGCGCGCATATTTATGTGCGCGCATATTTATGTGCGCGCATATTTATGTGCGCGCATATTTATGTGCGCGCATAAATATGTGCGCGCATAAATATGTGCGCGCATATACAGGGTAGGGCGCATAAATATGTGCGCGCATATACAGGGTAGGGCGCATAAATATGTGCGCGCATATACAGGGTAGGGCGCATAAATATGTGCGCGCATATACAGGGTAGGGCGCATAAATATGTGCGCGCATATACAGGGTAGGGCGCATAAATATGTGCGCGCATATACAGGGTAGGGCGCATAAATATGTGCGCGCATAAATATGGGCGCGCATAAATATGTGCGCGCATAAATGTGTGCGCGCATAAATATGTGCGCGCATATACAGGGTAGGGCGCATAAATATGTGCGCGCATATACAGGGTAGGGCGCATAAATATGTGCGCGCATAAATATGTGCGCGCATATACAGGGTAGGGCGCATAAATTTGTGCGCGCATATTTATGTGCGCGCATATTTATGTGCGCGCATATTTATGTGCGCGCATATTTATGTGCGCGCATAAATATGTGCGCGCATAAATATGTGCGCGCATAAATATGTGCGCGCATATACAGGGTAGGGCGCATAAATATGTGCGCGCATATACAGGGTAGGGCGCATAAATATGTGCGCGCATAAATATGTGCGCGCATATACAGGGTAGGGCGCATAAATTTGTGCGCGCATATTTATGTGCGCGCATATTTATGTGCGCGCATATTTATGTGCGCGCATAAATATGTGCGCGCATAAATATGTGCATAAATATGTGCGCGCATATACAGGGTAGGGCGCATAAATATGTGCGCGCATAAATATGTGCGCGCATATACAGGGTAGGGCGCATAAATTTGTGCGCGCATATTTATGTGCGCGCATATTTATGTGCGCGCATAAATATGTGCGCGCATAAATATGTGCGCGCATAAATGTGTGCGCGCATAAATATGTGCGCGCATATACAGGGTAGGGCGCATAAATATGTGCGCGCATATACAGGGTAGGGTGCATAAATATGTGCGCGCATATACAGGGTAGGGCGCATAAATATGTGCGCGCAAAAATATGTGTGCGCATATACAGGGTAGGGCGCATAAATATGCGCGCATATACAGGGTAGGGCGCATAAATATGTGCGCGCATATACAGGGTAGGGCGCATAAATGTGTGCGCGCATATACAGGGTAGGGCGCATAAATATGTGCGCGCATATACAGGGTAGGGCGCATAAATATGTGCACGCATATACAGGGTAGCGCGCATAAATATGTGCGCGCATAAATATGCGCGCATATACAGGGTAGGGCGCATAAATTTGTGCGCGCATATTTATGTGCGCGCATATTTATGTGCGCGCATATTTATGCGCGCGCATATTTATGCGCGCGCATATTTATGCGCGCGCATAAATATGCGCGCGCATAAATATGCGCGCGCATAAATATGTGCGCGCATAAATATGTGCGCGCATATACAGGGTAGGGCGCATAAATATGTGCGCGCATATACAGGGTAGGGCGCATAAATATGTGCGCGCATAAATATGTGCGCGCATATACAGGGTAGGGCGCATAAATATGTGCGCGCATATACAGGGTAGGGCGCATAAATATGTGCGCGCATATACAGGGTAGCGCGCATAAATATGTGCGCGCATAAATATGTGTGCGCATATACAGGGTAGGGCGCATAAATATGTGCGCGCATAAATATGTGCGCGCATATACAGGGTAGGGCGCATAAATATGTGCGCGCATAAATATGTGCGCGCATATACAGGGTAGGGCGCATAAATATGTGCGCGTATATACAGGGTAGGGTGCATAAATATGTGCGCGCATAAATTTATGCGCCCTACCCTGTATATGCGCGCACATATTTATGCGCCCTACCCTGTATATGCGCGCACATATTTATGCGCCCTACCCTGTATATGCGCGCACATATTTATGCGCGCCCATATTTATGCGCGCCCATATTTATGCGCGCACATAAATATGCGCGCACATAAATATGCGCGCACATAAATATGCGCGCACATAAATATGCGCGCACATAAATATGCGCGCACATAAATATGCGCGCACATAAATATGCGCGCACATAAATATGCGCGCACAAATTTATGCGCCCTACCCTGTATATGCGCGCACATTTTTATGCGCGCACATATTTATGCGCGCTACCCTGTATATGCGCGTACATATTTATGCGCCCTACCCTGTATATGCGCGCACATATTTATGCGCCCTACCCTGTATATGCGCGCACATATTTATGCGCCCTACCCTGTATATGTGTGCACATATTTATGCGCGCACATATTTATGCACCCTACCCTGTATATGCGCGCACATATTTATGCGCGCACATATTTATGCGCCCTACCCTGTATATGCGCGCACATATTTATGCGCCCTACCCTGTATATGCGCGCACATATTTATGCACCCTACCCTGTATATGCGCGCACATATTTATGCGCCCTACCCTGTATATGCGCGCACATATTTATGCGCGCACATATTTATGCGCGCACATATTTATGCGCGCACATATTTATGCGCGCACATATTTATGCGCCCTACCCTGTATATGCGCGCACATATTTATGCGCCCTACCCTGTATATGCGCGCACATATTTATGCGCCCTACCCTGTATATGCGCGCACATATTTATGCGCCCTACCCTGTATATGCGCGCACATATTTATGCGCCCTACCCTGTATATGCGCGCACATATTTATGCGCCCTACCCTGTATATGCGCGCACATATTTATGCGCCCTACCCTGTATATGCGCGCACATATTTATGCTCGCACATATTTATGCGCCCTACCCTGTATATGCACGCACATATTTATGCGCGCACATATTTATGCGCCCTACCCTGTATATGCGCGCACATATTTATGCGCGCACATATTTATGCGCGCACATATTTATGCGCGCACATATTTATGCGCGCACATATTTATGCGCGCACATATTTATGCGCGCACATAAATATGCGCCCTACCCTGTATATGCGCGCACATATTTATGCGCGCACATATTTATGCACCCTACCCTGTATATGCACGCAAATATTTATGCGCCCTACCCTGTATATGCGCGCACATATTTATGCACCCTACCCTGTATATGCGCGCACATATTTATGCGCCCTACCCTGTATATACGCACACATATTTATGCGCGCACATATTTATGCGCCCTACCCTGTATATGCGCGCACATATTTATTATGCTTACATATATATGCGCGCACATATATATGCGCCCTACCCTGTATATACGCCCTACGCTGTATATGTGTGCACATATTTATGCGCGCACATATTTATGTGCGCTACCCTGTATATGCGCGCACATATTTATGCGCGCACATATTTATGCGCCCTACCCTGTATATGCGCCCTACCCTATATATCTGTATATGCGCGCACATATTTATGCGCCCTACCCTGTATATGCGCGCATAAATATGTGCGCGCATATACAGGTTAGGGTGCAGAAATATGTGCGCGCATATACAGGGTAGGGCGCATAAATATGTGCGCGCATAAATATGTGCGCGCATATACAGGGTAGGGCGCATAAATATGTGCGCGCATATACAGGGTAGGGCGCATAAATATGTGCGCGCATATACAGGGTAGGGTGCATAAATATGTGCGCGCATATACAGGGTAGGGCGCATAAATATGTGCGCGCATAAATATGTGCGCGCAAAAATATGTGTGCGCATATACAGGGTAGGGCGCATAAATATGTGCGCGCATATACAGGGTAGGGCGCATAAATATGTGCGCGCATATACAGGGTAGGGCGCATAAATATGTGCGCGCATAAATATGTGCGCGCATATACAGGGTAGGGCGCATAAATATGTGTGCGCATATACAGGGTAGGGCGCATAAATATGTGCGCGCATATACAGGGTAGGGCGCATAAATATGTGCGCGCATATACAGGGTAGGGCGCATAAATATGTGCGCGCATAAATATGTGCGCGCATATACAGGGTAGGGCGCATAAATATGTGCGCGCATATACAGGGTAGGGCGCATAAATATGTGCGCGCATATACAGGGTAGGGTGCATAAATATGCGCGCATATACAGGGTAGGGCGCATAAATATGTGCGCGCATATACAGGGTAGGGCGCATAAATATGTGCGCGCATATACAGGGTAGGGCGCATAAATATGTGCGCGCATATACAGGGTAGGGTGCATAAATATGTGCGCGCATATACAGGGTAGGGCGCATAAATATGTGCGCGCATATACAGGGTAGCGCGCATAAATATGTGCGCGAATAAATATGTGCGCGCATATACAGGGTAGGGCGCATAAATTTGTGCGCGCATATTTATGTGCGCGCATAAATATGTGCGCGCATATTTATGTGCGCGCATAAATATGTGCGCGCATAAATATGTGCGCGCATATACAGGGTAGGGCGCATAAATATGTGCGCGCATATACAGGGTAGGGCGCATAAATATGTGCGCGCATATACAGGGTAGGGCGCATAAATATGTGCGCGCATAAATATGTGCGCGCATATACAGGGTAGGGCGCATAAATATGTGCGCGCATATACAGGGTAGGGCGCATAAATATGTGCGCGTATATACAGGGTAGGGTGCATAAATATGTGCGCGCATATACAGGGTAGGGCGCATAAATATGTGCGCGCATAAATATGTGCGCACATAAATAGGTTCGTGCATATAGAGGGTAGGTTGCATAAATATGTGCGCGCATATAGAGGGTAGGGCACATAAATATGTGCGCGCATATTTATGTGCGCGCATAAATATGTGCGCGCATATACAGGGTAGGGCGCATAAATATGTGCGCGCATATACAGGGTAGGGTGCATAAATATGTGCGTGCATATACAGGGTAGGGCGCATAAATATGTGCGCACATATACAGGGTAGGGCGCATAAATATGTGCGCGCATAAATATGTGCGCGCATATACAGGGTAGGGCGCATAAATATGTGCGCGCATAAATAGGTTCGTGCATATAGAGGGTAGGGCGTATATATATATGTGCGCGCATATATATGTAAGCGTAATAAATATGTGCGCGCATATACAGGGTAGGGCGCATAAATATGTGCGCGCATAAATAGGTTCGTGCATATAGAGGGTAGGGCGTATATATATATGTGCGCGCATATATATGTAAGCGTAATAAATATGTGCGCGCATATACAGGGTAGGGCGCATAAATATGTGCCCGCATAAATATGTGCCCGCATATACAGGGTAGGGTGCATAAATATGTGCGCGCATAAATAGGTTCGTGCATATAGAGGGTAGGGTGCATAAATATGTGCGCGCATATAGAGGGTAGGGCGCATAAATATGTGCGCGCATATTTATGTGCGCGCATATACAGGGTAGGGTGCATAAATATGTGCGCGCATAAATATGTGTGCGCATATACAGGGTAGGGCGCATAAATATGTGCGCGCATAAATAGGTTCGTGCATATAGAGGGTAGGGTGCATAAATATGTGCGCGCATATAGAGGGTAGGGCGCATAAATATGTGCGCGCATAAATATGTGTGCGCATATACAGGGTAGGGCGCATAAATATGTGCGCGCATATACAGGGTAGGGCGCATAAATATGTGCGCGCATATACAGGGTAGGGCGCATAAATATGTGCGCGCATAAATAGGTTCGTGCATATAGAGGGTAGGGTGCATAAATATGTGCGCGCATATAGAGGGTAGGGCGCATAAATATGTGCGTGCATATTTATGTGCGCGCATAAATATGTGCGCGCATATACAGGGTAGGGCGCATATACAGGGTAGGGCGCATAAATATGTGCGCGCATATACAGGGTAGGGCGCATAAATATGTGCGCGCATATACAGGGTAGGGCGCATAAATATGTGCGCGCATATACAGGGTAGCGCGCATAAATATGTGCGCGCATATACAGGGTAGGGCGTATATATATATGTGCGCGCATATATATGTAAGCATAATAAATATGTGCGCGCATATACAGGGTAGGGCGCATAAATATGTGCGCGCATAAATATGTGCGCGCATATACAGGGTAGGGCGCATAAATATGTGCGTGCATATTTATGTGCGCGCATAAATATGTGCGCGCATATACAGGGTAGGGCGCATAAATATGTGCGCGCATATACAGGGTAGGGCGCATATATATGTGCGCGCATATACAGGGTAGCGCGCATAAATATGTGCGCGCATATACAGGGTAGGGCGTATATATATATGTGCGCGCATATATATGTAAGCATAATAAATATGTGCGCGCATATACAGGGTAGGGCGCATAAATATGTGCGCGCATAAATATGTGCGCGCATATACAGGGTAGGGCGCATAAATATGTGCGCGCATATAGAGGGTAGGGCGCATAAATTTGTGTGCGCATAAATATGTGCTTGCATAAATATTTGCGCACATATACAGGGTAGGGCGCATAAATTTGTGCGTGAATAAATATGTGCGTGCATAAATATGTGTGCGCATATACAGGGGTGAACCTATCCCTTTCGCCGCCCGAGGCGAACTACAGAAAGCTGCCCCCCCCCCCCCCGTGAGGGGGTGGAGTGAAGGGGCGTGGCAGAGCAAAGGGGGCGTGGTGGAACAAAGGGGGCGGGGCTTAGCGCCGTTCGCAGGCAGAGTGCAGGCACTGAGAGGACTTGCTCTCTGCCTGAGCGTGAGGGGAGGCACTCCAGTACCTCATCGTTGAGTTTTTAAATTTAAATCGGCACGCCGAACAAAAAAGGTTACCTACCCCTGGTCTATGGCATCCTCTGGGAGCCTTTTTTATAGGGCAGTGGGGTGAGCACTGTTACTCCCTCTTGTGGCAGGACCCAGTATCTGACCAGACCACACCTGTAATCATTTACATATCAGTCTGAGACAGACCTGCAGAGCTGGTTTTGCAGCAATCTGACATTTCTATCTGGGTGCTGTTTTTTGTTTTTGTTTATGAGGCTACAGCCCCACGTTGCGGAAACGCACCTTTTTTTGTTACAGATTTTGCTGCATTTCTTTGAGCCAAAGCCAATCATGGCTACAAAAGGAGGGAAGCTTTATACTTCTCCCTTCTGCTCAATACACTCCTTTAAAAAAAACCACAGCAAAATCTGCAACAAAAAAAGTTGCGTTTCCGCAACGAGGAGCCTCAGCCTTAGTGTATTTCAGTCCCAGAGCGCTTGGGCAGGTGGACTCTCCTCCTTCCATGCACTGCTGCAGATTTGTTACACTGTGACCAGGTTTCTATCCTCATTACTGCTGTTACATACAGTATATGTATATATACTGTATACACGTCTCTGCACAGAACGATAGTGACACACAGAAGAGTTTGCTTGTCTTCAGCCATGTTCAGATGATACGGGATCCGCGCAGTTTAATTGACTAAGTGTTAGGAACATGTTTAAAGCTGCATCTACATCTTCTCCCCATAATGGATTCATTTGTAAGTGGAAGTGTACAGCGCTCCGGAGAGTTGTAAGCCTGGAGATCGTGTTCTGCCAGTCAGCATCTCCAGCAGCGCCCGCCCACCCGGCCTGGTAAATTATTGAGCAGCTCCTGCGATTCCCGTCTACGGTGGCGTTTATCTGATGTCTCTGCGCTCAGGAATATTGTCAGGATACGGAGTACAGCGCAGTTATCATGGACGTCAGCAGATCGGAAGAGACCCTGGGTCCTGGCAGAGCCTCCTGTCTTAAAGGGCTCCTAGGAGGTTGTCAGGTGGGAGGGGCCCAGAGCACAAGATTTACTGGAGACTTCAATGAAGTTGATTCATTATAGAAGGAAAAGTTCCACAACTTTACTATACTGTGTGCACCAGTTTCCTGGGGGTTGCGGTTACATTTTACTGTGTTCCTCTAAAAAAAACCTGCCATATTATATTCCAGTGCTTTTCAATTTAAAGGGATGGTCCAAAAAAATTTAGGGTACTTTTTTTCCTATGACCCCTTCATTAATGTTGCGATATCCAAAACCGTTGTGTTTTTGGAAATTGCAACATGTTAATGATACCTACAGAAATGGCGGCGGTTTCCCTATAGGTATAACTGAAGCAGAAAGCGCTGCGAGAAAAAACATAAGTGTAAATCCAGCCTTACTTTGCCCAGCTGAGAGTTTGTTACAGTGTATCAAGATTTGTAAAATGTATCAGCATGAAATCTAGGCTATTCATCACATAGGGTATTGTCTAGACTGGGTACAATTGTAACAAACCCTCAGCTGTAACCCTCAGAAGTGTTTTATTTAGAAGCTAAACCCGTCTTTAACTCCTACTTCACACAGCTGAGTGTTTGTTACAGTGTATTAGTACTGATGTGTCAGCCTGGAGCTCAGAGACTGCTCATATCTAGACTGGACACAATGTAACAAACTCTCAGCTGTAAGAAGTGTTTTATTTAGAAACAAACTTGTCCTGATACAATGTATCAGTACTTGTAATATGTGTCAGCCTGGCGTTCAGGCTGCTGTAAGGCCCCATTCACATAAGTGTTCAGGTTTCCGTTTGGGGAGTCCACTTGGAGACCCCCCGATTGGAAACCTATACGCATTAAAAAGCGGTTGCCTAAGGAAACTCGCGGGCCCCATAGACTATAATGGGGTCCGTGTGGTGTCCGCATGAAACATGTGGAGAGAAAAGTCCTGCAAGCACTGGGCGGAAACCAATTATAGTCTATGGGGTCCATGTGGTTTCCTTAGGTAATAAGTATAGGTTTCTGTTTAGGGGATCCCCAAGCGGACACCCTGAATGGAAATCTGAACACAGATGTGAACTGGGCCATAGAGACTTGTCTAGACTGGACACGATTGTAACAAACCCTCAGTTGTGAGAAGTGTTACATCTGTACAGGTCTTCAGCCACAGCCTATACATAACACTAGGTGCACAGGAGCGGTCGGGTATTTGTTCTTCAGATAATCTTGAGGACCTGAAAAACAGAAAACAGATTCACTGACACCATAGACTATAATGGAGTCCGCCCGGTTTCCGCCAATTTTTTACGACTTGCAGGACTTTTCTCTCCGCCTATAGTAAGCAGAACGACGTAAGACTGTCCCTATTCACTGCCAGCAAGCAGAGATTGATGACAAATGATGAAGAATTGGTATAGAGTATTATGGTGACACCAGGATTGGGTGCCGGGTGCCCCCACTTTACTGCCCCTTTACGTTATTGATCATTGGCGACATTGTAAATCCATCCCCCGTTTCTCAATGTAAAGCTTCCTTGACACAATGTAACAGCAGCGCAGCAGTGAGATTGATGCGGGAGCCGCTCAGATTCTCCTTGTTCTCGGCTTGTGCGGCGCGCGGTGATTTAGCCGGCATCTTCTGCTGTAAAATGTGCGTCCTGAGGGAGAATTCCTATTATTGAAGGATTTTCAGCTCTCGCAGAATTGGTGAGATCTTTACTCTGTGTAAAATCCTTTCCAAATACGTTGCTTATTAAGCCAGTCATGCATCGCGGCGGTGGCTGCGGCGGCTGTAAAGCGTGCGAGCGGGCACCAGGGGGCCATCAGCAGATTTTACTGTTACACAATATCATTTATACCGCTTTTATATAGTGGATATCACCCCCAGAGAGGCGGATTAAGCTTCCTCCTAAATCTCCCGTTTTGCTCACCTTTGTATAATGCGCCCTTTAATGGAAAGAAACCGCCGAAATGAATATTTGATTAGAACGAAAAACCCAATAAACGAAAGCAGTTACTGCGCACAGACGCCAACAAATCTCCGAACACACAGCTCAGGAACGCCGGAGAGCTGCAGATCGCTCACACAGCTAAGTGGTCTCCTGTGCGCTGCCGCCGCCTGACAGAGGGCACCTAACCAGTCCCACTGATACACTGTAACAGAACAACAGCAGCACAGAGGATTTCAGGAGAGGAGTGTACTGATCTTATAGGGGAGGTCACTGACTGAGAGCTACATAGTGGGAGGAGCAGTGTCCCCAGCAGCACAGAGGATTTCAGAAGAAGAGTGTACTGATCTTATAGGGGAGGTCACTGACTGAGAGTTACATAGTGGGAGGAGCAGTGTCCCCAGCAGCACAGAGGATTTCAGAAGAAGAGTTTACTGATCTTATAGGGTAGGTCACTGACTGAGAGTTATATAGTGGGAGGAGCAGGGTCCCCAGCAGCACAGAGGATTTCAGAAGAAGAGTTTACTGATCTTATAGGGTAGGTCACTGACTGAGAGTTACATAGTGGGAGGAGCAGGGTCCCCAGCAGCACAGAGGATTTCAGGAGAGGAGTGTTCTGATCTTTTAGGGGACGTCACAGCATGAATGTTACATAGTGGAAGGAGATGGATCCCCAGCAGCACAGAGGATTTCAGGAGAAGAGTGTGCTTATCTTTTAGGGGAAGTCACAGCATGAATGTTACATAGTGGGTGGAGAAGGGTTCCCAGCAGCACAGGAGATTTGAGGAGAACCTCCTGGCCCCTCTCTGGTTCATCCATGCCCGGATTGGGCAGCCGCCCTCCCCCGGGCCATGGTGTTCTTACCAGACTTAACCAGTGGTGGAACTAGGAATGGCTGCCTTTCCAGATTGCTGCTCAGTCAGTGGCTTTTAGGGATCTCCCCGCACACCCTCATAGTTCCCATTCTGGCATCAGGAGCCGTTTCCACAAAAGGACCGGAAGTCTTCCAAACGGTCACAGCCTTCCACCCCCTCCTCTGGGCACTCCCCAAATAGGGCCTCAGCTTGTGGCTCCACTCCGACAGGTGGATCCCTGTTGTCTCCCCTGCTCGGTCTGCTTATCCCAGGGACACCTGTGACCCCGGAGCATCAGTTAGGCTCATCTATATCGGCTGCGGGAGCTCATTGGTGCGGTCAGAGATACCCTACAGATCTGTGAGCACCAGGTCCGTCCTCTCCGGTGTACACCTCCTTCTGCCACAGTTGTTGCTCTCCACTGTTTATTCCTATGTGGGTGTTTGACCACATCTTGAAGGAATAGTGGCTTCACTTGGCTCGTACTTGGTCTTCTCTAGGAAGTCGGACACCTCTTTCCTTTTTATGACCCGTGTGCCTCCAAGTGCACTGATACTATAGGGGACATTACAGACTGAGAGGTGTATATATAGGAGAAGGCACACAGGACACGGCCCTTATATCTGCTCCATATACTGTATCGTCTCCTGCAGCAGGTGATGTCAGGGGCAGACGCTCTTGTCAGGTGCTGCCTCTACATGGGAGCCTTAAATAATAAATTCTTTCCACTTTTTCCATCTTTTCTTCATAAATTATAGAGAAATGTCAGCGCTTTGTTTACCCGCCTGATAAATTAATGATAGTCGCCATTGTTCCTCTATTATTTAGGATTTGATGTTGTAGTTCTTACATGAAGTATTTATCAGCAGAGGAGCGGGCAGGTGAGCTGAACGCCCCAGATGTAGTCCTGCTCGTGTAGCTGAGGACTTGTTACAATGTATCCACTGTACACAATCCTCAGCATCATCATGAAGTCTCTTTCCTGTCCTGATAGTTTGTTACAATGTAACAGTGCAGGTAAGATGAATCGGTTTACATCACAGATTATTGTGTAGACTGGATACATTGTAATAATCCTCGCCTTTGAGCCTATTATGCAAGCAGGGAATGCTGGAGGACTTCAGCTCTGGAGGTGGCAGAATGCAGCCTTAGACAATAACACAGACTGTGAACTGGTGCCCAGACAGGATTGCAGCCATTCTACTTTGTGATAAGGATGACATGGACGGGGTCGGTGCGGCGCATGCTGTGTACACAGAACGAGCCCTGATTCTGTAAGTTCGGTCTAAGCCTCTCACATGCTAATTAGCGGTTTCCTGCCCCTAATGAAGCGAGCCGGCCAGCTCTGGATTAACATGCAGCCGCCGCGCTCCTTTGTTTGTGCTTCCAGATGTTTTGGCTTTATCTACGAGGCGACTCCTGACAGCTCGAGCTAAATGATAAATCACTCATATTACCGCTGAAATGCATTCTGAAATTAGAATGTGGCAGAGTCTGAAAGCGCTCCAAGGATGAGTGTCACCTGGGGGGTCAGTCCAGGACCGCAGCTATATGTGACGCAGGGCAGTAGGATCACATCACAGTAACCCTGTGTGTGCCGGCAAAGCAAAATAACACTAGACCCAAAGCCGGCAATGCAGGGTCTCATCCCCTTAATGTACATGGCTGACGACAGGGAGCAATAGATTGCATTAAGCAGACGGTGAACTACAGCCTTATATTAACCCCATGTGCACCCATAGAGCCATAGAAAATATTTCCTTGCCTGCCTGGATTAAATATACTGATGGATAACTCGAGACTCCATTAGAAGCTGCAAAAAAATTTTAAAATGTTTTTTTTTTTTTTATTTCTTCCTGGACTAGAATATTAATCGGATAATCCATCGGTGTCAGATCAGTGGGGTCAGGATTCTGCTGACAGGTACACAGAAACACACAGGAGACCAGAATAGGTGTGCAAGGAGATAATGGTCATAGTAAGCACATAGGAGGATA
The DNA here is from genome assembly GCF_031893055.1 of Leptodactylus fuscus. Classification (NCBI taxonomy): domain Eukaryota; kingdom Metazoa; phylum Chordata; class Amphibia; order Anura; family Leptodactylidae; genus Leptodactylus; species Leptodactylus fuscus. The sequence continues at coordinate 57,743,524 of NC_134275.1, read as the reverse complement.
CATGGGAGTGTATATAGGTTTTTCTATCATTGAACAGCTGAGCTACGTATGAGTAGGTTATAGGTGTACACATATAGATACTTGTATGGTTGTATATTAGAACATGTGAAGTCTTTGTATATAAAGTGAACATATGAGTAGGATATAGATATGTATGAATTCTTGGCTTAGTGCATATATGTGTATTGGTATGTACAGTATATAGGTGTTTATATGTACAGGTACATGTAGTTCTAGCTGTGTATCTCTACAGTATGTAGGTTTTTTCTTTATGTTTAAACATGTAAGGGTAAGATGTAGGTATGAGAGGGTAAGTATCTGTAGGCATGTTCCATGTGTATGACTAGGTATGTATCTGTACTGTGTCAGTGTGTGTCTATTGGTAGTAGGTATAGTATATGTATATAATATGTATGAGTGGTTGTGTATATGTATGAAAAGGTGTAGGATATGTACTGTATGAATGTATGAGGTGGTATGTATCTGTATATATAGGCGTACGAAAGGTATAAGTAGTTGTATTTCTCTATATACATTAGGTGGAAGATATGGATTGTAAGTGTGTCTGTGTAGGTGTATGATGAGTAAGTGTTTCTTTGAGAGGGTAGGTGTATTAGTTGTGTCTGTAGGGATAGGATATATATGTGCTGGCATGTGTCTTTGTGTATGTACTACAGGTGTAGGATATGTACTTTGTGTGTGATTGCCTGAATGTAGGTGTATAATATGTATGAGTGGGTGAATGTACTTACGTAAGTGTAGAATTTGTTGGTATATATCTTTGTATATGTAGGAGTAGGATGTGTATGAGTAGGTTTGTGTATGTATTCCTGTAGGATATGCGTGAATAGGTGTGTGCTTGTATTAGTATGTGTGTGTTACGCATGTAGGTGTAGGATATCTTTAAGAAGCGGTGTGTGTATGTACAGTATATAGGTGTGTGTATGTATATAGGTGTATAAGAAGGTGTTTGTATGTAGGATTATGAGAAAGTTTGCATATACATATAGCTGTAGGATGTGTATGAGGAGGTGGGTTTGTGTATAGGTGTAGGTGTGTAAGTAGGTATATAATGTGTGTGCGCGTATATATATATATATATATATATATATATATATATATATATGTGTGTGTGTGTATAGGATGGGTATGACAATATGTGTGTATGTATAGGTGTAGGAGATTTGTGTGTGTATATAACTGTAGGATGTGTATGAGAAAGTGTGTTGGTGTGTAAGTATGTATAGGATGTATATGAGAAGGTGTTTGTGTGTATATAGGTGTGTAAGTATGTATAGAATGTATATAGGTGTAGGATGTGTATGTGACTAGTGATTGTGTCTATTCTGGAGACGTTGTGTGTTTCGTGTTACCTGACTGTACAGTAATTGTGACGTGATGAGCAGCGCGGTGTCCCTGAATATTGTATGACCCGGGGCCGGTGCCGCCGCCGCTCCTGCACGTAAAATATTTAAGGCAGCAGATTTCCTGAGCACGCAGTCCTGCTTACTTCTGGAGCACTGAACCCCGCGCCGAACATTAACACGTCACTCACAGGATCTGAGATCCATTCTGTAATTTACTTTCCTCCCTAATGTCCATCCTCTTTGTTCTTGGCGTAAGATGGCGGCGTCTACATCTCCTGCCGCCGCCCTAATGTAAATGGCGCATCAATCACTGCTGCATTACCCCGGGAAACAAGGCGAGTGGCCGGGTGCAGATTGTAACAGCAAAGTGCAACACTATAGAAGCCGGGCGCAATCCATCACCGGCAAGTGACGTCACGTAGGACAAAACCGCCATCAATACCAAAAGGATTTGGACGTTGCAGCGAATGTCAAAATTCTGCTTCATCTGCAAATTTACTGAAATAATTGTGTCAAAAATCAGAATTTGGAAGTTGAATATTTGTTTCTTTTCATTTCAGAAAACAGAGCGTACATCAAGCCTCCGATCATGTACTGAGGGCAAGGACGCCGCGTGACCGCGACACCATTCACACAAGGAGTCTTTACCACCTCTCGCTGCCTTTGGAATGAAAGACGACGAAAAAAAATGAAGCATGAAAGACGAAGGACTTTTCCGAGTGGATCCCGCAGTCGCTGCATCACCAACTGCCCGGCAACGTGATGACACGGAGAGATTCCCGCGAGACTTCCAAATTACCACAGCGACGACGGATCAGAAGGCCAAACATTGGAAGGAAAAGAGACGATTTAGGCATATTTAAAAATCCCCCTCCCCTCCCCCGCCGATCCCCTCATATTTTATATCACTATTTATTTGGGGCCTTCTTTTTGGTTATTTTTCTTCTTTTTATTTGTTTCGTTTTTTTGCCTTTTCTGGACACCGCACAGAAATTCTCATCCGTTTTCTGGCGCCCCCTGTGCCTGGATTTTGGAATCGTTTAATTTTTTTTTTTTTTCCCGCCACCCCTATTCCCCCCCCCCCCCCCCTCATCCCGGTCACAGAACGATATCATTGTGTCTATAAGTTGCGCTTTGTTTACCGGAGCGGAGATTCAGTATATATGACATTTGGGACAGAAATGTGTGTAAATTTTTATTTTTTGTTTTTTAAGAAAAATACAACACTGTAAAAATCAAAAAATGAGACGACGGAAAATGAGCAACGGCGCCCATTCCCCGATCACAAGCATCATGGCGGACACTAAAATGCTTGGACTGGAAGCTCCGCAGAGCGCTAGACGATGGAAATGTTGCCGTCCGGTTTCTCTGTTGTACTATATTAAGTTAAAGTATAACTTTGTTAAGATGTTCTTGCTAAGATTCAGTATTAAAACTTTTTTTGTTTGAGTTTTGAAATCTGATCTTATTCATATGGTGAAAAGTGCAGTGGCAGCAAAATTGTCCGAAATATCAACCCCATACTGGAATCCATGGGATGAACAGAACACAGGAACGCAACACTGAGGGGTTAATGGCGGCAGCACAAGAAATAATAGTCAGTTTTTGTGAAGGAAGTGGAGTAACACTTTACTGCCTGTGATCAGGAGAGACCCCAAAGTCTGTTCCAGTATGGACCATGCAGGGCTTTACAGTCCTAAATATTAGAATAGTGAGTGCAGCTCTGGAGTATAATACAGGATGTAACTCAGGATCAGTACAGGATAAGTAATGTAATGTATGTACACAGTGACTGTACCAGCAGAATAGTGAGTGCAGCTCTGGAGTATAATACAGGATGTAACTCAGGATCAGTACAGGATAAGTAATGTAATGTATGTACACAGTGACTGTACCAGCAGAATAGTGAGTGCAGCTCTGGAGTATAATACAGGATGTAACTCAGGATCAGTACAGGATAAGTAATGTAATGTATGTACACAGTGACTGCACCAGCAGAATAGTGAGTGCAGCTCTGGAGTATAATACAGGATGTAACTCAGGATCAGTACAGGATAAGTAATGTAATGTATGTACACAGTGACTGCACCAGCAGTATAGTGAGCGCAGCTCTGGAGTATAATACAGGATAGGTACAGCTGGGTTACTGTTAATAATCTCATATAGACACTAACTTTAACAATTTCACATTAAGGTACAAAAATACTCTGTGCTGCTGGGAGACTCTCCTCTAACCATGGTGTAGCGCTCAGTCTGTAACTTCCCAGATCAGCACTTTTTCTCTCTCCGATTGTATTCTCCCACTTTCCCCAATGTATCTAATATCCTGACTCTCTCCTGAAATACTCTGTGCTGCAGACAGATTGTTCTCCAAGTCCTGGTTTAATTATGGATATGGCAGTTAAACACTGAGTCTTTCTGTCGCTGGTTTCGGCTCTTTACTACCTGGGTGAAGTTGACTGCGCCGTCTGGTATGTAGTTTATTTTCGGCGCTGAGGCTCATTACCGGTCATTTATAGACTCGAATGTGATGAATCGGCAGAGCAGCAGCGACAATCTCCTAAGGAAACAAGAAAGCGCGCGGCCTGCGATCATTACTCCAAATGGAAATATTAATTGTAAATAACTGGAAGTCAATTAAGCGCCGGTTCTGGCGGATCTTTTATAGTTAACGGCCTCATTAATGATTTATAGATGTGGGAGCCGGAGCTTTATCTAATGCACTCCGAGAATAATTACATATGAAAAGGAGAGCGCAGCTCTGGGGACAAACTGAATCACTCACTCCATTCTTATAGCTTCTGATGAAGCGCCGCCGTCCGTTATCATCAATATTTGGTTATTTATTTTCAGACGCGTTTTTATAGTTTTGGGTTTTTTTGTTATTTTATTTTTTTTTTTTACAGAATATTCTTCGTAGTCTTGTAAGAGGCGACACGGCGCGGACTTCTGAGACACTCTGTAAACAAAACATCAAGGAGAATGCAACAAAAAAGGTAAGCGGCGCATTTATAATTTAGGCGCTCGATTCATAAAACATTGGCCTCCCCATGCGCAGACTTTATTGCATTAATATCTAATCCCTTCTGCACAAAACATCCGAGATGCTCAAAACTCAACCCCCCGCCCCCCTCACTTTAACCCTTTACCATTCTGGAAACTGAATCCTGACATATTTCACAGTATGACCAGTAGGGGCGCTGTTCAATCGCTGTCCTGGTTAGTTTTGCAACTTTCTGATAAACTTTGCAATTCAGTTGCATTTTCATGATCACTGATAGCTATCAATCTCCGGCCTTACACAGCTGCAGTTTGTTACAGTGTATCAGGTATCAGCCCAGAATCAAGGACAGAATGTTTGCTACTGTATTCAGCTCACAGAGGATTGTCAGATAAGTTAGCACAGATTTCACACTACATAAGCAGAAAGGGGTCGGGAAGCTTTCTCCACCTTCTCCAGCGCTTTTCATCCTTTACTAAGTTCCTCCCTACTGCTACTTGGATTTTTTTCTCTAGCCCCCACCATTCCTGAGCTATCAGTGTAGGTAGTTTTGGTGCCTGGTATAATAACTAGTAATGGTGATGTCAGGGAGGAGCAGGTAAAGTGGGTGTTAGTTAAAGCTCCAATCATAGGTTGCCAGTATCAGAGATCTATAAGGCAAGCCCCTTGTCTGCTCCTCCCTGACATCACCCATGTGACATTACCAAAACTAACTGCACTGATATCCCAGGAATGGTGGGGGCTAGAGAAAAAAATATAACTGTGCCAGAATCAAGAGGGAGGGGCTTATTAAAGGACGAAAAGAGCTGTACTTGGTGGAAGTGGTGAAGGATTCTCTTTAATCTCTGAATATGGTTCCATTCACTGACACCAAGCATTGTTTAATGGTTCCATACAGTTCTTGGCCCTGGTCCCTCCTATATCTTGACTTTAAGGGTTATTCAAGACTAAATACAACTGTAGCAAATTCTCAGCTTTGAGAAGGATAGATGGATTTTCAGGCTTCAGATGTTCCTATTCACTGGTAGCAAACAGAGATCTTGAAAATTTTGGGAATTGAAATACCAAATCTACAAGAAATCTGCAGAACTGGAAATGAGTAATAATAAGCTGAAACTGTTTAGTATTCTAGAAAAGGAGGAAGGCGAGCGTCTGCAGACACATCGGGAAGAGGAAAGGATCGATGAGACACAATTCCTTCAGTCCATTCCTGGTGTCCACCCCAGGGGCATTGGTATTTTTCATGGACTTTGGGTGGGGGGTCCATTACTGCTGGCGCATTTCTAATTTAGGCGCTCCAGTCATATATTGGCCTCCCCGTGCGTCGGTCTTCCTGTCCATGACAATGTGCATGCCTTGACAAAAGTGACATCAAATTATAGGAAATCTGGAATAACCAATGGCCCCTCTCACCACCTGCTCTCCACCCACTTGACAAACAGGGCGAGGGCGGCATAAAATGCCATATGCAAGTTTTTGTATGCCAAAACAATGGCGTCAATTCTTAGTGAATAGCCCCTTAGGGTTTGGATATACAATGGAACATGTGACTCCTTACATACACTAAAGTTTTGTCCCCTGGATACAACATGGCGCCCCTTGCCCTGTCCTCGGACTGAGTGATGTTGCGGGGCCTCAGAGCTTTGTGTGGTTACGGCGTTGTGTAATAGGATGTGACATTTTCCAGCTGAGGTGTAGCCTACTTCTCCCTCCATGCTTCATTACTCCGCGCTTCCTCCGAGACCCTGAGCAGGTAAAAATAACCAGGTTGTCTTAAAACTGGTCCCTGAAATAAAATCACAGCAGATGCCCCCAATCCGCTGCACCATGTGCTAAATACTCTGACCCCTGAGGAACCAGCCATGGATGAGAAAGCGCAGAACAAGCCGGAAACTCAACTACTTACTGTCATCTGTATGTACCCCGAGATATAGAACTTAGAACACATAAAATCAGTGTGAAGGCAGCACAGAGTATTTCAGGAGAAGAGAGTGTTGTTCTTATAGGTGAGATCACAGGCTGAGTTACATAGTGGAGGGAGCAGGGTCTCCAGCAGCACAGAGTATTTCAGGAGAGAAGAGTGCTGATCTTAAAGGGGTGGTCACAGACTGAAAGTTACGTAGAGGAAGGAGCAAGATCCTCAGAATCACAGAGTATTTCAGGAGAGGAGTCTGCTTGTCTTATAGACGAGGCCACAGACTTAGTGGAAGGAGCAGGGTCACCAGCAGCACAGAGTATTTCAGGAGTGGGGTGTGCTGATCTCCCAATCACCGCACACTCACACGTCTAAGCAACTTTGCAGAGCAGGTAATGGACGTCTTATTGAATAGATGACAATGTTGCAAGTGAGGGGCCGGGGGGGGGGGGGGGGATGCTGCTGCAGTGGTTTCCATGGTCAGATCCCATTAATACTCTGGCCTCCTCACATTCTTAATTAGGAATATTAGTCATTTTATGCAAGTCAGAAAAAGTTTCCTGGAAATGGCGCAAAACATCTCAGGGCAAATCTATAGCAGCACATCATGGTCACTGTCACCAACATGGCCACTGGCATAAGTTTACTTTATCATAGAGTTCCCCATCTTTATCAACAAGTTCATACTAGGGTTAGCGATCAGGATCGGATCCCGATCGGGATCGGCTAGAAAATGATTGGAAATCGGATTTTGAAATCTCAAGATCAGCTCAACCCTAAAAGTGACTTTTCCCATAGAGAAGCATTGACTAGGGTTGAGCGATCGGGATCGGCTGGAAAACGATCGGAAATTGCATTTTAAAATTGATCCTGAAATCTCAAGATCGGCTCATACCTAATTCTAACCTTTTAATAAATTTGTCGTATCTTACACCGGCGCACGTCACGTGTAGACCGCGCCCGCCACCTGATTAATGAGATCAATCCTCATTTGGATTCTGCTGCCAATCATGAGGCAGATGGGCAGCGGAGGACGGCGGTCGCCGGGACAGCAGGAGATGAGAGCCTTCCAGGATAGAAATGACAGACGGCCGCGGCCTTATCTCCTCTATAAATTAGCGACATCTTCTCACAGCCGTTGCTAAAAAGAATTTCCAAGATGTTCAAGAAACAGAATGGTCTGTGAGATAAAGAGCGGTCAATGAGATCACGAGGAATCCGCCATCAGATGAAGACTTGCGTGCCAGAACGTGCGAGCATCACTGGCAATCCCTAAAAAATTGTGGAGAGGAGTCTGGAGGGGGCAAAGGGGTTTGTCTCCTTATTGAGAACACATGTATGCTCAGCTAAACCAAGCCTGCATGTACTGGGGGAGCAGAAGTTAGAGGATTCAGCCATTGAGTATACGGCCACCTTTACCTTTATAGCTCATCAGAATTCATTCCCTGATCACTTAGTAGGAACTAGAAGATGTAATGCAGGGGTCTCTAATGTGCGGCAGCTGGAGGACCATAGTCTAAGCAGTGTTCAGTCTCTGTAGACTATTTTGAGGGATCACTACCCAATATCAGGTGATTCAGTAGTACCTGCATATTGACCCTGGTGCACTAGTGGTAGCCAAATTTAATTCAGGGTAATATAGAAGCGTCTGTCTACAAACCTTGGTAGATGTATTTATTCTCTGGTGATTAAGTCATGATCATTTCCAATACCTGGTACTTTGGTGATGTCTGCGTCCAGTTCTAGGATGTCTGGTGATGTCTGCATCTAGTTCTAGGCCCTCTGACTGTGTCTGTGCCCTGTCATCTTCTCTAGTGGTGTCTTCATCCAGTCTCTGGTTCTCTGGTGTCTTCTTCATCCAGTCTCTGGTTCTCTAGTGGTGACTTCATCCAGTCTATGCTTCTCCAGTGTTCATCTAGTCTCTGGTTCTCTAGTCGTGACTTCATTCAGTCTTTGGTTATCTAGTGAGGTCTTCAGCCAGTATCTGGTTCTCTAGTGGCGACTTCATTCAGTCCTTGGTTCTCCAATGGTGTCTTCATCCATTCTCTGGTTCTCTGGTGTCATCTTCATCCATTCTCCGGTTCTCTGGTGTCATCTTCATCCATTCTCTGGTTCTCTAGTGGTGACTTCATCCATTCTCTGGTGTCATCTTCATCCATTCTCTGGTTCTCTGGTGTCATCTTCATCCAGTCTCTGCTTCTCTTGTGGTGACTTCATCCATTCTCTGGTGTCATCTTCATCCATTCTCTGGTTCTCTAGTGGTGACTTCATCCATTCTCTGATTCTCTAGTGGTGACTTCTTCAATTCTCTGGTTCTCTAGTGGTGACTTCATTCAGTCCTTGATTCTCCAGTGTTGTCTTCATCCATTCTCTGGTTTTCTAGTGTTGTCTTCATCCAGACCCTACTTCTCTTGTGTCTCGTCTTCATCTGGTCCTTGGTTCTCCAGTGGTGCCTTCATCTGGTCCCTAGTCCTTTAAAGCAGTCTGCGTTCACTCCCTCTTCCTCTCGTGCTGTCGGTTTCTAGTCCCGGGTGCTATATTACTAGTCCACTTGTGATTCATTTCTAGATTTTTATGTCATACATTAAATTTGGTTATTGTCCTACATTTTTGGTCGGGTTTCACTAAACATATGTCCAATAGAAGTTTTATGACCTGGATGTAAGATGTGAGGAGGAGAGCGTTCTGCTTTTAGTATTCTCTTCCAGAACTGATGGATTTGAGAAGCCGCCATAAACACTTCTCCACCGAACGTGATTATTCCCAAAACGAGCAAATAAAACCCATCGACAAACAATTGATTAGGATCAGTCTATAACGTGAGGTCAGGGAGGGGTGCGGGGGATGGGGGCCGGCGGGGGGGAAGCACATCTGAAAATAAAATCTCCAGACCACAAAAGGCATTTGACATGAAGAAAAACACCCAAACCTCCGCATATTAATACAGGTTTATGGTAAAATGTTTCCTGATGAGAAAGAAAAAAATGTGACTGAAGTCGTTTTTATTGCTCTTATTTTCTTAATAGGTTTTGTATGCGCAGGAAATCAATTTCACTTCCAAGTTTAAAGAGGAAGCGATGATGTCTGCAGGGTAAATTACGCTCCCCCATGAATCACGTCGGCTGCCCCCCTCGTGCACAGCGCCGGGGTTCACCGCATGGATTCTTCTGCCGCTGACTTATGGGACCTTTGCAACATTGTTCATATGTTGCACAGACAGAGATTTGTGCGGTTGGAGAGTTTTACGTTTTGTGTCGATCAACCGAACGTTTGCATCATGGAAACAGTGAAACACGCGGAGAGATCCGACCGGAGGGTTTAGGGGTTTTTTGTATTTCCTTCTAGAATCATGGACAAAAAAATTGCTGCAACCAAATAAAAATATTGGATTGTTGCAAAACTCTACATGTAGTTCTGTCTCAGGAAGCTATGCCAATGATTACAGGTGTGGGCTGCCCTATAAAAGGCTCTCAGAGGCTTCTTTTTGGTAGTGTCATTTTGCCCAGACTTAAGAGGGAGCAAATCATTAGTCTGAGAGAAGCAGGAGGGTCATTTCACCCAATGGCCCACCGTTCTGGCCTCTATTAGGAGGGCAGCGGTTACATGAGGGCCCGCACGGTTAACGGGCTCTAGACAGCCCAGACAGATCACAAGTAGAGGATCGCTCGATCCATCAGCAAGTTCCAAGCAGTGATCAGGTCTATCGGGGCAGGGATTCTGTCTCCGCACAGGTGACATCGCACAACACTTGTTGAAATTTTTAAAGTTTTTTTGTGTGGCTAAAAATCTTTGCTTTTATTCCCCTCCCACATGTCACAGATTGAAAATGTCATCATTTGCAGATCTTAGAGACACCGAATACTCCCTCCATTTGCAGAACGTTACGACTTGTTCTACTTGGTGTTGTAATCTCTCTGTTGAGGAAAGGATATAGACGGTATACTTATAAGGAGGATATAGACTGTATACTTATAAAGAAGTATAGACTATATTCAGATGGGAGGATACGGAACGTATTCAGATATGGATGGTATAGATTGTATACAAATATGGGAGGATATAGACTGTATATCATCATTGCGTTCACACTAAGAAAGCCATACACATCAGGACACGGTCACTGTGACAGGTTAGTCACATGTTAGCGTTCCTACAATCTGCCCATGATACACAGCCAGTGCCTATTGTGTCCCCTCTGTATATATATGCAGCCATACAGTCTCCATGAAAGGCTTAGGCTATGTAATATGGCGTCTGATGGCAGAGCTGTGACTGGTGACTACAGCACCTACAAGGAGTGTGGAGTAGTCAAGGCCACACCCCTGCTCCTCTCTTCCTCCTCCTCCTCTCTGTAGCTCGGCCTCTTCTGATTGGCTGCTGTATAAATACAAGCTCAGGTGGAAAACGAATCAGGGAAAGTCAGAAAAAGACAATTACTAGGAAACTGTAAGAAGCTTCCAGAATCTGCACCAGTCCGGGATGACCCTGATGAACATCTCATTCACTGCTATGTAAAATGGAATAAAACTGAAATATGAGGATATAACAAGTGCAGCGAGTTTCTGTTATTTAGTGCATATTGGACTGGTCAGAGGTGAAAGGGGAAGCTTCGGTGCCCCAATGCAAAATCGGTAAATGGGCTGCTACCTACCTCGTATATTTTATGTGGCAGAAGGAGCCTTGGGGCCCCCAAGGACCAGTACCTGGTTGTACTGTTTCTTGCAGGTATTATGGCTCTTGCAAAGTACAAGTACATGTACATATAAGAAGAAAAGTTCTAATATGGCCTGGAAATCCTTATAATCCGACACAAGGCCAAATATTCCCCCACAGGATTATACAGCAGCTGCAGCAGCCCTAGTGCAGACACTTGTGCAAGGCCGTGCGTGCTCAGGCGTCTGTACAGGAGCAGGTGAAGCAATGGACATAAGAGGTAGACTTTATCAACTGGCATACAGGGGTGCACTGAATATATATGGGTAGGTATTGAGTATACGTATATAAGGCCTATATATATGTGCACTGAATATATATATATATATATATATATATATATATATATATATATATATATATATACAAACAGTGCCTACAAGTAGTATTCAACCCCCTGCAGATTTTGCAGGTTTGATAAGATGCAAATAAGTTACAGCCTTCAAACTTCAAACAAGAGCAGGATTTATTAACAGATGCATAAATCTTACAAACCAAAAAGTTATGTTGCTCAGTTAAATTTTAATAAATTTTAAACATAAAAGTGTGGGTCAATTATTATTCAACCCCTAGGTTTAATATTTTGTGGAATAACCCTTGTTTGCAATTACAGCTAATAATCGTCTTTTATAAGACCTGATCAGGCCGGCACAGGTCTCTGGAGTTATCTGGGCCCACTCCTCCATGCAGATCTTCTCCAAGTTATCTAGGTTCTTTGGGTGTCTCATGTGGACTTTAATCTTGAGCTCCTTCCACAAGTTTTCAATTGGGTTAAGGTCAGGAGACTGACTAGGCCACTGCAACACCTTGATTTTTTCCCTCTTGAACCAGGCCTTGGTTTTCTTGGCTGTGTGCTTTGGGTCGTTGTCTTGTTGGAAGATGAAATGACGACCCATCTTAAGATCCTTGATGGAGGAGCGGAGGTTCTTGCCCAAAATCTCCAGGTAGGCCGTGCTATCCATCTTCCCATGGATGCGGACCAGATGGCCAGGCCCCTTGGCTGAGAAGCAGCCCACAGCATGATGCTGCCACCACCATGCTTGACTGTAGGGATGGTATTCTTGGGGTCGTATGCAGTGCCATCCAGTCTCCAAACGTCACGTGTGTGGTTGGCACCAAAGATCTCGATCTTGGTCTCATCAGACCAGAGAACCTTGAACCAGTCTGTCTCAGAGTCCTCCAAGTGATCATGAGCAAACTGTAGACGAGCCTTGACATGACGCTTTGAAAGTAAAGGTACCTTACGGGCTCGTCTGGAACGGAGACCATTGCGGTGGAGTACGTTACTTATGGTATTGACTGAAACCAATGTCCCCACTGCCATGAGATCTTCCCGGAGCTCCTTCCTTGTTGTCCTTGGGTTAGCCTTGACTCTTCGGACAAGCCTGGCCTCGGCACGGGAGGAAACTTTCAAAGGCTGTCCAGGCTGTGGAAGGCTAACAGTAGTTCCATAAGCCTTCCACTTCCGGATGATGCTCCCAACAGTGGAGACAGGTAGGCCCAACTCCTTGGAAAGGGTTTTGTACCCCTTGCCAGCCTTGCCCCCTCACAATCTTAAAAAAAATTAAACAAAGAAATAACATTCTTTTTTGCTGCAGTGCATTTCACACTTCCAGGCTGATCTACAGTCCAAATGTCACAATGCCAAGTTAATTCCGAATGTGTAAACCTGCTAAATCTGCAGGGGGTTGAATACTACTTGTAGGCACTGTATATATACAATATATATATATATATATATATATATATATATATATATATATATATACTATTAATATTATAAATGTAAAATTTTATGTGTTTGGATGTTTGTCTCTCGATCACACAAAAACAGCTGAACGGATTTGGATGAAATTCGGCCCACAGATAGATTGGTCATCTCGATTAACACATCGGCTACTTTTTAACCCGGTAAATGACATGGCTTCACGACTGTTATGAATTTTTGTTCACATACTATATTACATTGCTCTTGGCAGTAGGCTGATAAAACCAGGTCTGTTATCTCTCTATGTAAACACACAGATAACACTGAGTTCATTGTGTACAAGCATTTGCATATTATCTGATCTGCTCCAGTGCTGATACACTGAGATGGGAAAACCCCTTTAATCGAAATTGGCAGTTTGCCAATTTTAAACATGCCGGGGAAAAAGAAAATCTAATTTATTGAAAAATTTTAAAACAACAAGAACAGTCTGTGTGTGTATATTAAGTATATATAGTCTGCGTATATGAGACATAGGCGTCTATCTGATCATGTGACACTTCAGTGTACCATGTGATGCTGGATTAGAGGGTTTTTGGTCATTTTCGGCTCTTTCACTCAGCGTCTTGCTGCTTTCAGACATGTTTGGTAGAGATTTATTTCTCTGTCACCACAAAGTCTAAACTAAAACCTAATAAGTGAATATTAAAAATTAAACCAGAGAGATGATGGAAGGCAAATCTCACCCGTCGGCATGAAATGATGAGAGTGCGCGGTGTTCTCTCCCGGGACCTCCCACGAGTTGCGTCTGGATGACGGGTGTGGGGGATTGGCAGGGCGAGGAGCTCGTCTGATATTGTCTAATTGTTAATCAGAGGATAGAGGCATTAGATGGGTAATAGGACGCAGCGGCGCGTTAATCACCTGATCCGCTCGCTGCAAATGTCCTTACAAGAGCCAAATTGTTCATTACTCCAAGAGCTGGAGACTCCGCACAAGACGCCTGATAAATGCGCAGAATTAATTCCAAATTATAAAGATGGGATTAATGAGGATGGAGTCCCCTGGCGAGGCGCAAACTTCTCACTGCCGCAACTTATAACTACGTTACACGGCGAGACGATGGAAAAATAATATCACAAAGCAAAACAACAAAAGTGCACAAAACCGAGAGACAGAAAACAAAGTCACCAGAGGGAAGGGGCGGCAAAGCAACTGATCCCCCCTCTAATAACGTACCCACAATCATGTCAGTACTGTGTGATACAGCCAAGGATGGGACTACAAGTGCCAGCATGCCCTGCAGTAGACTTCCAATACTTTGTAAATCCTTTGTCTTTACTGTTACAAATTGTGAATCTCAATGTATCCTACTCCAGTCACATCCAAAGCAAGACATAACAAGGGGTCCACCCTGCAGCCAGCAAAGGTATCAGTCCAGCTTTGGATGTTACTAGAGTATATAGAACATTATGTTACTGAATATGAACACAATATAAGGGACACAAAAAGTATTATAAACACATAAAAGAATGATGCAGTCCTATGTAAAAGCAGAAATTGGACTCTGATAACTGAGTACAGGTAATGTAGTAGATGTCACCTGCAGTCCTATGTAACACCACAGATAACACAGTGATAACTCTCTATATACAGGTAATGTAGTAGATGTCACCTGCAGTCCTATGTAACACCACAGATAACACAGTGATAACTCTCTATATACAGGTAATGTAGTAGATATCACCTGCAGTCCTATGTAACACCACAGATAACACAGTGATAACTCTCTATATACAGGTAATGTAGTAGATATCACCTGCAGTCCTATGTAACACCACAGATAACACAGTGATAACTCTCTATATACAGGTAATGTAGTAGATATCACCTGCAGTCCTATGTAACACCACAGATAACACAGTGATAACTCTCTATATACAGGTAATGTAGTAGATATCACCTGCAGTCCTATGTAACACCACAGATAACACAGTGATAACTCTCTATATACAGGTAATGTAGTAGATGTCACCTGCAGTCCTATGTAACACTACAGATAACACAGTGATAACTCTCTGAGTACAGATAATGTAGTAGATGTCACCTGCAGTCCTATGTAACACCACAGATAACACAGTGATAACTCTCTGAGTACAGGTAATGTAGTAGATGTCACCTGCAGTCCTATGTAACACTACATATAACACAGTGATAACTCTCTGAGTACAGGTAATGTAGTAGATGTCACCTGCAGTCCTATGTAACACCACAGATAACACAGTGATAACTCTCTGAGTACAGGTAAAGTAGTAGATGTAACCTGCAGTCCTATGTAACACTACAGATAACACAGTGATAACTCTCTGAGTACAGATAATGTAGTAGATGTCACCTGCAGTCCTATGTAACACCACAGATAACACAGTGATAACTCTCTGAGTACAGATAATGTAGTAGATGTCACCTGCAGTCCTATGTAACACCACAGATAACACAGTGATAACTCTCTGAGTACAGATAATGTAGTAGATGTCACCTGCAGTCCTATGTAACACCACAGATAACACAGTGATAACTCTCTGAGTACAGGTAATGTAGTAGATGTCACCTGCAGTCCTATGTAAAACCACAGATAACACAGTGATATCTCTCTGAGTACAGGTAATGTAGTAGATGTCACCTGCAGTCCTATGTAACACCACAGATAACACAGTGATATCTCTCTGAGTACAGGTAATGTAGTAGATGTCACCTGCAGTCCTATGTAACACCACAGATAAAGTGATAACTCTCTATATGCAGATAATGTAGTAGATGTCACCTGCAGTCCTATGTAACACCACAGATAACACAGTGATAACTCTCTGAGTACAGGTAATGTAGTAGATGTCACCTGCAGTCCTATGTAACACCACAGATAACACAGTGATAACTCTCTGAGTACAGATAATGTAGTAGATGTCACCTGCAGTCCTATGTAACACCACAGATAACACAGTGATAACTCTCTGAGTACAGATAATGTAGTAGATGTCACCTGCAGTCCTATGTAACACCACAGATAACACAGTGATAACTCTCTGAGTACAGATAATGTAGTAGATGTCACCTGCAGTCCTATGTAACACCACAGATAACACAGTGATAACTCTCTGAGTACAGGTAATGTAGTAGATGTCACCTGCAGTCCTATGTAAAACCACAGATAACACAGTGATATCTCTCTGAGTACAGGTAATGTAGTAGATGTCACCTGCAGTCCTATGTAACACCACAGATAACACAGTGATATCTCTCTGAGTACAGGTAATGTAGTAGATGTCACCTGCAGTCCTATGTAACACCACAGATAACACAGTGATAACTCTCTATATGCAGATAATGTAGTAGATGTCACCTGCAGTCCTATGTAACACCACAGATAACACAGTGATAACTCTCTGAGTACAGGTAATGTAGTAGATGTCACCTGCAGTCCTATGTAACACCACAGATAACACAGTGATAACTCTCTGAGTACAGGTAATGTAGTAGATGTCACCTGCAGTCCTATGTAACACCACAGATAACACAGTGATAACTCTCTGAGTACAGATAATGTAGTAGATGTCACCTGCAGTCCTATGTAACACCACAGTGATAACTCTCTGAGTACAGGTAATGTAGTAGATGTCACCTGCAGTCCTATGTAACACCACAGATAACACAGTGATAACTCTCTATATACAGGTAATGTAGTAGATGTCACCTGCAGTCCTATGTAACACCACAGATAACACAGTGATAACTCTCTATATACAGGTAATGTAGTAGATGTCACCTGCAGTCCTATGTAACACCACAGATAACACAGTGATAACTCTCTGAGTACAGATAATGTAGTAGATGTCACCTGCAGTCCTATGTAACACTACAGATAACACAGTGATAACTCTCTATATACAGGTAATGTAGTAGATGTCACCTGCAGTCCTATGTAACACTACAGATAACACAGTGATAACTCTCTGAGTACAGATAATGTAGTAGATGTCACCTGCAGTCCTATGTAACACCACAGATAACACAGTGATAACTCTCTGAGTACAGGTAATGTAGTAGATGTCACCTGCAGTCCTATGTAACACTACATATAACACAGTGATAACTCTCTGAGTACAGGTAATGTAGTAGATGTCACCTGCAGTCCTATGTAACACCACAGATAACACAGTGATAACTCTCTGAGTACAGGTAAAGTAGTAGATGTAACCTGCAGTCCTATGTAACACTACAGATAACACAGTGATAACTCTCTGAGTACAGATAATGTAGTAGATGTCACCTGCAGTCCTATGTAACACCACAGATAACACAGTGATAACTCTCTGAGTACAGATAATGTAGTAGATGTCACCTGCAGTCCTATGTAACACCACAGATAACACAGTGATAACTCTCTGAGTACAGATAATGTAGTAGATGTCACCTGCAGTCCTATGTAACACCACAGATAACACAGTGATAACTCTCTGAGTACAGGTAATGTAGTAGATGTCACCTGCAGTCCTATGTAAAACCACAGATAACACAGTGATATCTCTCTGAGTACAGGTAATGTAGTAGATGTCACCTGCAGTCCTATGTAACACCACAGATAACACAGTGATATCTCTCTGAGTACAGGTAATGTAGTAGATGTCACCTGCAGTCCTATGTAACACCACAGATAAAGTGATAACTCTCTATATGCAGATAATGTAGTAGATGTCACCTGCAGTCCTATGTAACACCACAGATAACACAGTGATAACTCTCTGAGTACAGGTAATGTAGTAGATGTCACCTGCAGTCCTATGTAACACCACAGATAACACAGTGATAACTCTCTGAGTACAGATAATGTAGTAGATGTCACCTGCAGTCCTATGTAACACCACAGATAACACAGTGATAACTCTCTGAGTACAGATAATATAGTAGATGTCACCTGCAGTCCTATGTAACACCACAGATAACACAGTGATAACTCTCTGAGTACAGATAATGTAGTAGATGTCACCTGCAGTCCTATGTAACACCACAGATAACACAGTGATAACTCTCTGAGTACAGGTAATGTAGTAGATGTCACCTGCAGTCCTATGTAAAACCACAGATAACACAGTGATATCTCTCTGAGTACAGGTAATGTAGTAGATGTCACCTGCAGTCCTATGTAACACCACAGATAACACAGTGATATCTCTCTGAGTACAGGTAATGTAGTAGATGTCACCTGCAGTCCTATGTAACACCACAGATAAAGTGATAACTCTCTATATGCAGATAATGTAGTAGATGTCACCTGCAGTCCTATGTAACACCACAGATAACACAGTGATAACTCTCTGAGTACAGGTAATGTAGTAGATGTCACCTGCAGTCCTATGTAACACCACAGATAACACAGTGATAACTCTCTGAGTACAGGTAATGTAGTAGATGTCACCTGCAGTCCTATGTAACACCACAGATAACACAGTGATAACTCTCTGAGTACAGGTAATGTAGTAGATGTCACCTGCAGTCCTATGTAACACCACAGATAACACAGTGATAACTCTCTATATACAGGTAATGTAGTAGATGTCACCTGCAGTCCTATGTAACACCACAGATAACACAGTGATAACTCTCTGAGTACAGATAATGTAGTAGATGTCACCTGCAGTCCTATGTAACACTACAGATAACACAGTGATAACTCTCTATATACAGGTAATGTAGTAGATGTCACCTGCAGTCCTATGTAACACTACAGATAACACAGTGATAACTCTCTGAGTACAGATAATGTAGTAGATGTCACCTGCAGTCCTATGTAACACCACAGATAACACAGTGATAACTCTCTGAGTACAGATAATGTAGTAGATGTCACCTGCAGTCCTATGTAACACCACAGATAACACAGTGATAACTCTCTGAGTACAGATAATGTAGTAGATGTCACCTGCAGTCCTATGTAACACCACAGATAACACAGTGATAACTCTCTGAGTACAGGTAATGTAGTAGATGTCACCTGCAGTCCTATGTAAAACCACAGATAACACAGTGATATCTCTCTGAGTACAGGTAATGTAGTAGATGTCACCTGCAGTCCTATGTAACACCACAGATAACACAGTGATATCTCTCTGAGTACAGGTAATGTAGTAGATGTCACCTGCAGTCCTATGTAACACCACAGATAAAGTGATAACTCTCTATATGCAGATAATGTAGTAGATGTCACCTGCAGTCCTATGTAACACCACAGATAACACAGTGATAACTCTCTGAGTACAGGTAATGTAGTAGATGTCACCTGCAGTCCTATGTAACACCACAGATAACACAGTGATAACTCTCTGAGTACAGATAATGTAGTAGATGTCACCTGCAGTCCTATGTAACACCACAGATAACACAGTGATAACTCTCTGAGTACAGATAATGTAGTAGATGTCACCTGCAGTCCTATGTAACACCACAGATAACACAGTGATAACTCTCTGAGTACAGATAATGTAGTAGATGTCACCTGCAGTCCTATGTAACACCACAGATAACACAGTGATAACTCTCTGAGTACAGGTAATGTAGTAGATGTCACCTGCAGTCCTATGTAAAACCACAGATAACACAGTGATATCTCTCTGAGTACAGGTAATGTAGTAGATGTCACCTGCAGTCCTATGTAACACCACAGATAACACAGTGATATCTCTCTGAGTACAGGTAATGTAGTAGATGTCACCTGCAGTCCTATGTAACACCACAGATAAAGTGATAACTCTCTATATGCAGATAATGTAGTAGATGTCACCTGCAGTCCTATGTAACACCACAGATAACACAGTGATAACTCTCTGAGTACAGGTAATGTAGTAGATGTCACCTGCAGTCCTATGTAACACCACAGATAACACAGTGATAACTCTCTGAGTACAGGTAATGTAGTAGATGTCACCTGCAGTCCTATGTAACACCACAGATAACACAGTGATAACTCTCTGAGTACAGATAATGTAGTAGATGTCACCTGCAGTCCTATGTAACACCACAGTGATAACTCTCTGAGTACAGGTAATGTAGTAGATGTCACCTGCAGTCCTATGTAACACCACAGATAACACAGTGATAACTCTCTGAGTACAGGTAATGTAGTAGATGTCACCTGCAGTCCTATGTAACACCACAGATAACACAGTGATAACTCTCTATATACAGGTAATATAGTAGATGTCACCTGCAGTCCTATGTAACACCACAGATAACACAGTGATAACTCTCTGAGTACAGATAATGTAGTAGATGTCACCTGCAGTCCTATGTAACACTACAGATAACACAGTGATAACTCTCTATATACAGGTAATGTAGTAGATGTCACCTGCAGTCCTATGTAACACTACAGATAACACAGTGATAACTCTCTGAGTACAGATAATGTAGTAGATGTCACCTGCAGTCCTATGTAACACCACAGATAACACAGTGATAACTCTCTGAGTACAGGTAATGTAGTAGATGTCACCTGCAGTCCTATGTAACACTACATATAACACAGTGATAACTCTCTGAGTACAGGTAATGTAGTAGATGTCACCTGCAGTCCTATGTAACACCACAGATAACACAGTGATAACTCTCTGAGTACAGGTAAAGTAGTAGATGTAACCTGCAGTCCTATGTAACACTACAGATAACACAGTGATAACTCTCTGAGTACAGATAATGTAGTAGATGTCACCTGCAGTCCTATGTAACACCACAGATAACACAGTGATAACTCTCTGAGTACAGATAATGTAGTAGATGTCACCTGCAGTCCTATGTAACACCACAGATAACACAGTGATAACTCTCTGAGTACAGATAATGTAGTAGATGTCACCTGCAGTCCTATGTAACACCACAGATAACACAGTGATAACTCTCTGAGTACAGGTAATGTAGTAGATGTCACCTGCAGTCCTATGTAAAACCACAGATAACACAGTGATATCTCTCTGAGTACAGGTAATGTAGTAGATGTCACCTGCAGTCCTATGTAACACCACAGATAACACAGTGATATCTCTCTGAGTACAGGTAATGTAGTAGATGTCACCTGCAGTCCTATGTAACACCACAGATAAAGTGATAACTCTCTATATGCAGATAATGTAGTAGATGTCACCTGCAGTCCTATGTAACACCACAGATAACACAGTGATAACTCTCTGAGTACAGGTAACGTAGTAGATGTCACCTGCAGTCCTATGTAACACCACAGATAACACAGTGATAACTCTCTGAGTACAGATAATGTAGTAGATGTCACCTGCAGTCCTATGTAACACCACAGATAACACAGTGATAACTCTCTGAGTACAGATAATGTAGTAGATGTCACCTGCAGTCCTATGTAACACCACAGATAACACAGTGATAACTCTCTGAGTACAGATAATGTAGTAGATGTCACCTGCAGTCCTATGTAACACCACAGATAACACAGTGATAACTCTCTGAGTACAGGTAATGTAGTAGATGTCACCTGCAGTCCTATGTAAAACCACAGATAACACAGTGATATCTCTCTGAGTACAGGTAATGTAGTAGATGTCACCTGCAGTCCTATGTAACACCACAGATAACACAGTGATATCTCTCTGAGTACAGGTAATGTAGTAGATGTCACCTGCAGTCCTATGTAACACCACAGATAAAGTGATAACTCTCTATATGCAGATAATGTAGTAGATGTCACCTGCAGTCCTATGTAACACCACAGATAACACAGTGATAACTCTCTGAGTACAGGTAATGTAGTAGATGTCACCTGCAGTCCTATGTAACACCACAGATAACACAGTGATAACTCTCTGAGTACAGGTAATGTAGTAGATGTCACCTGCAGTCCTATGTAACACCACAGATAACACAGTGATAACTCTCTATATACAGGTAATGTAGTAGATGTCACCTGCAGTCCTATGTAACACCACAGATAACACAGTGATAACTCTCTGAGTACAGATAATGTAGTAGATGTCACCTGCAGTCCTATGTAACACTACAGATAACACAGTGATAACTCTCTATATACAGGTAATGTAGTAGATGTCACCTGCAGTCCTATGTAACACTACAGATAACACAGTGATAACTCTCTGAGTACAGATAATGTAGTAGATGTCACCTGCAGTCCTATGTAACACCACAGATAACACAGTGATAACTCTCTGAGTACAGGTAATGTAGTAGATGTCACCTGCAGTCCTATGTAACACTACAGATAACACAGTGATAACTCTCTGAGTACAGATAATGTAGTAGATGTCACCTGCAGTCCTATGTAACACCACAGATAACACAGTGATAACTCTCTGAGTACAGGTAATGTAGTAGATGTCACCTGCAGTCCTATGTAACACCACAGATAACACAGTGATAACTCTCTGAGTACAGATAATGTAGTAGATGTCACCTGCAGTCCTATGTAACACCACAGATAACACAGTGATAACTCTCTGAGTACAGGTAATGTAGTAGATGTCACCTGCAGTCCTATGTAACACTACAGATAACACAGTGATAACTCTCTGAGTACAGGTAAAGTAGTAGATGTAACCTGCAGTCCTATGTAACACTACAGATAACACAGTGATAACTCTCTGAGTACAGATAATGTAGTAGATGTCACCTGCAGTCCTATGTAACACCACAGATAACACAGTGATAACTCTCTGAGTACAGATAATGTAGTAGATGTCACCTGCAGTCCTATGTAACACCACAGATAACACAGTGATAACTCTCTGAGTACAGATAATGTAGTAGATGTCACCTGCAGTCCTATGTAACACCACAGATAACACAGTGATAACTCTCTGAGTACAGGTAATGTAGTAGATGTCACCTGCAGTCCTATGTAAAACCACAGATAACACAGTGATATCTCTCTGAGTACAGGTAATGTAGTAGATGTCACCTGCAGTCCTATGTAACACCACAGATAACACAGTGATATCTCTCTGAGTACAGGTAATGTAGTAGATGTCACCTGCAGTCCTATGTAACACCACAGATAAAGTGATAACTCTCTATATGCAGATAATGTAGTAGATGTCACCTGCAGTCCTATGTAACACCACAGATAACACAGTGATAACTCTCTGAGTACAGGTAATGTAGTAGATGTCACCTGCAGTCCTATGTAACACCACAGATAACACAGTGATAACTCTCTGAGTACAGATAATGTAGTAGATGTCACCTGCAGTCCTATGTAACACCACAGATAACACAGTGATAACTCTCTGAGTACAGATAATGTAGTAGATGTCACCTGCAGTCCTATGTAACACCACAGATAACACAGTGATAACTCTCTGAGTACAGATAATGTAGTAGATGTCACCTGCAGTCCTATGTAACACCACAGATAACACAGTGATAACTCTCTGAGTACAGGTAATGTAGTAGATGTCACCTGCAGTCCTATGTAAAACCACAGATAACACAGTGATATCTCTCTGAGTACAGGTAATGTAGTAGATGTCACCTGCAGTCCTATGTAACACCACAGATAACACAGTGATATCTCTCTGAGTACAGGTAATGTAGTAGATGTCACCTGCAGTCCTATGTAACACCACAGATAAAGTGATAACTCTCTATATGCAGATAATGTAGTAGATGTCACCTGCAGTCCTATGTAACACCACAGATAACACAGTGATAACTCTCTGAGTACAGGTAATGTAGTAGATGTCACCTGCAGTCCTATGTAACACCACAGATAACACAGTGATAACTCTCTGAGTACAGGTAATGTAGTAGATGTCACCTGCAGTCCTATGTAACACCACAGATAACACAGTGATAACTCTCTGAGTACAGATAATGTAGTAGATGTCACCTGCAGTCCTATGTAACACCACAGTGATAACTCTCTGAGTACAGGTAATGTAGTAGATGTCACCTGCAGTCCTATGTAACACCACAGATAACACAGTGATAACTTTCTGAGTACAGATAATGTAGTAGATGTCACCTGCAGTCCTATGTAACACTACAGATAACACAGTGATATCTCTCTGAGTACAGGTAATGTAGTAGATGTCACCTGCAGTCCTATGTAACACCACAGATAACACAGTGATAACTCTCTGAGTACAGATAATGTAGTAGATGTCACCTGCAGTCCTATGTAACACTACAGATAACACAGTGATAACTCTCTGAGTACAGGTAATGTAGTAGATGTCACCTGCAGTCCTATGTAACACCACAGATAACACAGTGATAACTCTCTGAGTACAGGTAAAGTAGTAGATGTCACCTGCAGTCCTATGTAACACTACAGATAACACAGTGATAACTCTCTGAGTACAGGTAATGTAGTAGATGTCACCTGCAGTCCTATGTAACACCACAGATAACACAGTGATAACTCTCTGAGTACAGGTAATGTAGTAGATGTCACCTGCAGTCCTATGTAACACTACAGATAACACAGTGATAACTCTCTGAGTACAGGTAATGTAGTAGATGTGACCTGCAGTCCTATGTAACACCATATATAACACAGTGATATCTCTCTGAGTACAGGTAATGTAGTAGATGTCACCTGCAGTCCTATGTAACACTACAGATAACACAGTGATAACTCTCTGAGTACAGATAATGTAGTAGATGTCACCTGCAGTCCTATGTAACACTACAGATAACACAGTGATATCTCTCTGAGTACAGATAATGTAGTATATGTCACCTGCAGTCCTATGTAACAGCACATAGTTGTGCCTAGTGACTAGCTCAGCTCTGCTACACCTGGTTTTCTATCACTCTGTATTATTTATTACAAGTCTTCTTGTCCCATCTTGGTGTCTCTATACATCTGTGTCGCCGTTCTTGTCTCTCGCCCTCCATGTACAGGGTCTGCTCCCTCCTCCTCCTCCTCTTCTCCTCACTTGGGATATTGTGGACTTTTTTACAGGACGATTTGTTTGTAAATTCAGATTTTACACCGGGTATTTCCATCCAGCTCTGCGCCGCACAAGTGAAGGGCTCCATGTTGTAAACCAGCAGGGAAGCTTCCACTTCCACAATTAACTGGTAACATATGCGGCGGCGCTGCTGAGAGGAGCGCTAATCCCCCCAAACATTAATGTAGCATCTCTGGCTCTCCTGCAATAAGGCAACCATCTGTGTGTGGGGGATTTGTGCAGAGGAGGGGATAAGAAGGTCGCCCTCCAGAGGAGCGCACAATACAGCTCTGCTGTGCTCACAAGACACACTGTCAATATTGAGGAAATAAAAGTTTTTTCTCCTAATACTAAGATGGGGATTGGTTAAGTTTTTCATGAAATCTTCCTAATAGACTTTACAGAACTGCTCGCAGAAAAAGGAAACCCTTGAAGTCAATGAGAGGATTTTTTTTCAGCGCTGAATCTGACGCGGATTACACACCAAATTCAGCGCCGTTTTCCTCCGTGTCAATGCACCCTTATCCTTCTCTATATACAGAGGCAGAAAACCATCCAAACTGAATACTTCTCAAAGCTGAGAGTTTGTTACTGTGTATCTAATAGAAGGTAACACTGATCATGTGACTGTAAAGATCAAAGCGATATGCAAGATAACTGCAGAGAAAACACTTGGTGTACATTTGCACATAAAGTTCTGCCGATTTCTTGATCATATTACAGTAAATACATTTGCCAGTGGAAACCGTGCCCTCCCCACGTAATACACACACTGCTCAAGTAATATCACCGTACAGAGCCCAAATCAGAACATCACATTTTATTAAATACCGTCGTCCATAGAGAACCCAAATAACACTAAACAGAGCCCAATGAATACCATATAGAGCCTAAAATATAACACGACAGACAACCTATATCAGGGGTGGGCAATTAATTTTCCCATGGGGCCGTATAAGAAATTGAAACTATGCTAGAGGGCCGCGCCACTGCAAATTTAGCTCCAACCACTTCTATGTTGACTCCGCCCATTCCCAATCATCTTTCCATGCCCCCCCACACAGTATAATCCTCCTACAGTCACCCGTACATTATATGTCCCCACATTATAATGTTCCCTTCCAACTGCCCCACAGTATTAAGTCCCTCACCTGGTGCCTCAATATAAACTGGGGGAAACTAGAGGGGACATGAAACTGGAGCAGCTGGAGGGGGACATTAAACAGTGGGGGTAGTTGGAGGGGGGCAATACATTGACAGCTGGAGCGGGACATGAAACTGAGGGCAACTAGAGGGGGATATTAAAATCGGGAAGCTGGAAGCAGACATTAAACCGTAGGGGTAGCTGGAGGGTGACATTAAACTGGGGGCAACTAGAGGCAGACAGGTCCCCCTCCACCTACCTCCACTGTGTCCATCAGTTATTAAATATATCAAACTGAAATGGCTGTTGCAAATACCAAAATATTTAGAACTAAAAATGATTAAGATTAATAGGGGTGCCCAAACTTTTTCATAGGACTGTAATACCACCATATAGAGTCTATATAATACCACCATACAGAGTCTGTATAATACCACCATACACAGCCTATATAATACCACCATACATAGCCTATATAATACCACCATACAGAGTCTGTATAATACCACCACACATAGCCTATATAATACCACCATACAGAGTCTATATAATACCACCATATAGAGTCTATATAATACCACCATACAGAGTCTGTATAATACCACCATACACAGCCTATATAATACCACCATACAGAGTCTATATAATACCACCATACAGAGTCTGTATAATACCACCACACATAGCCTATATAATACCACCATACAGAGTCTATATAATACCACCATATAGAGTCTATATAATACCACCATACAGAGTCTGTATAATACCACCATACACAGCCTATATAATACCACCATACAGAGTCTATATAATACCACCATACAGAGTCTGTATAATACCACCACACATAGCCTATATAATACCACCATACAGAGTCTATATAATACCACCATATAGAGTCTATATAATACCACCATACAGAGCCTATATAATACCACCATATAGTAGAGTCTATATAATACCACCATACAGGTCTTCATAATTCTACATTATCGTGACAAGCTAATGTTAAAATAACTTAGAAGAGTCCTGGGAGCGGAGGCAAAGCCCACAATGAGAGTAGGGGGTAGTGGGGGTCTCTCCTCCTCTGCTCTGAGTGCTGCCCCCTGGTTGGGCACTTTGGCCTGGTCGGTTCTGCCCCTTGCTTCCTCCGTTCCCCACGCTGGGACATTCCCTTAGTGAAAGTGCCACCAGTTTACACAAATGTTTCGGTGCCAGAGGAAAACCATTTTCTACCACAAACAGCAGAGGAAACGTCGCTGTGTATTTCCTGCTGCGATTCCAGGACTTTGTTCTACTGATTACCAAACCGTCATCTCCTCCTGAGCTCGTCCAGCTGCCAGCGCCGTGTCATAGGCAGGAGAGCCGCACAATGGCTGGCACTCACTCAAACCTTCTGATTTTCTTTTCAATATTTTATGGCCTTGACTTCCGTGACCTTCCTGTTGGCACAAAATGCCCAAAGAAATGTTCAGCAAATCAAAACATGGCAGTAAGACACACAAATAAAGGAAAGTCGTCCAGTCCATCTCGTTCCACTCACATGCTCGTCATCGCTAATGATATACTAATTATCAGATCATAAAACCGCATTAAAGGGGATTGACGAATTTATGTAATGAGGGTTCCAATAAAACTCATTCAAGACCTCTGCTCATGTCGGTGAATGGAAACATACTTTATGGCCTGACCTTAGTCCTGCTCACACAGCCCTATTAGACATGTTCAGCCTATATACAAATCTGCAGCTGCGTGACTCTGTAAATGGTCTTCAGTGGTTTCTACATTAGATAAAAGTGACCTATCGTTTTAGGTATGCAGCTCATGTGGGGAGAGAGGGGTACTGATTTACACAACAGTAACATGGATCTTCAATTAAAGGCTATCTTGCAATACTAAGTATGACCATGTGGTGTGCTATTGAGCTCAGTTTATTCAATACTCTACAGCGCCACCTATGTACAAGGATTCTCTGCACTGGTTTATACACCACACATTCTGATGAGCTCCGTTACTGTATTAGAACATAAGTAACAAGTAAATCTACTGAGTGTAAGGCGACATCTCTCTATGTAGCTTATTAAGTCACCTGTGTATATTGCAGAGGGTACAATTTACTGATACAAGTGTCCTGACCACTTGGATTCTGGCTCTCCATTGGGAGACATATACAATGCCTTTCCTGAGCGATTTCAGCTAATCTGTATATAAGCGGGTTGTTATATCACAACGATTGTTCTTTTACAGAATCCTTCCTGTAGCTCCAATTCCTCAGAACATGAAGAAATAACCGTGATTAGATTTAGACAACAATGTAAATGTGAAACTGGATGACTGCCCATTGACTGTGTAAGTGGGATAACCCCAATGTATTGTAAAGATATACTCATCCCAATGATGAGACCTCAGGGAGCAACAAGCTTATTACACAGCCTGGATTTCTAATATATCGAGCACAATGCAGAGTTCCTGTTGTTCTTTTCCTCTACATGATTACATAAGGGTGTAATCCAAATTCTGTGCGACTCTCTGCAAAACAATATGTACTGACAGGAGAAATCCTCCCAGTCTTAAAGGTCACACATAAATGTCAATGATGCAGAAAGTTTAATGGCAATAATGGTAATGAGGATAATACTGAAAATAAAACTACATATGTACAAGCGTATAACTAGTATAACAGCAGCCTCTATGTACAAGAATATACTAAAATACTGCCTCCTATGTACAAGTATATAACTACTATAATACTGCTCCTATGTACAAGAATATAACTACTATAATACTGCTCCTATGTACAAGAATATACTAAAATACTGCCTCCTATGTACAAGAATATAACTACTATAATACTGCTCCTATGTACAAGAATATAACTACTATAATACTACTCCTGTGTACAAGAATATAACTACTATAATACTGCTCCTATGTACAAGAATATAACTACTATAATACTGTCTCCTATGTACAAGAATATAACTACTATAATACTACTCCTATGTACAAGAATATAACTACTATAATACTGCTCCTATGTACAAGAATATAACTACTATAATACTACTCCTATGTACGAGGATATAACTACTATAATACTGCCCCCTATGTACCAGAATATAACTACTATAATACTGCTCCTATGTACAATAATATAACTACTATAATACTGCCCCTATGTACAAGAATATAACTGCTATAATACTGCTCCCTATGTACAAGAATATAACTACTATAATACTGCTCCTATGTACAAGAATATAACTACTATAATACTGCCCCTATGTACAAGAATATAACTACTATAATACTACTCCTATGTACAAGGATATAACTAGTATACTACTGCTCCTATGTACAAGAATATAACTATTATAATACTACTACTATGTACAAGAATATAACTACTATAATACTGCTCCTATGTACAATAAGATAAGATAAGATCTTCCTTTAATAGTCCCACAATGGGGAAATTTCAGTGATACAGTTTCATAGATAGTACAGTAGTATATAACAAGAGAGAAACACTTACAAGCTCATGGCAAATAGAGAAATCCTAGGAATCATAGCAACTAAAAAAGAAAGAAACACAGACACACTGCAGGATCATTTAGTTCTCTGTGCGGATTGATGTTATTATTATTATTATTATTATTAATAATACAGCCGACTTGGTTATAGGACACGAGGATAACTACTATACTACTGCTCTTATGTACAAGAATATAACTACTATAATACTGCTCCTATGTACAAGAATATAACTACTATAATACTACTCCTATATACAAGAATATAACTACTATAATACTGCTCCTATGTACAAGAATATAACTACTATAATACTACTCCTATGTACAAGAATATAACTACTATAATACTACTCCTATGTACAAGAATATAACTACTATAATACTGCTCATATGTACAAGAATATAACTACTATAATGCTGCCCCCGTGGAGGTTACTATATTAAGATCTACTGTTACGGGATGGGACGGGTTACAGTATTTTAGAGAATTTTATATTCTAGAGAATTCTTTAACATGTTACATAAGTTTTCTTGGACTTTTTCCAATTAGTTCTATAGAAATCAAAGTTTCCGGATTTCCCCCGGAGTGACCTGGAAATGGTAAAACAAATCACTTTCTTGTGCAGCAGAAACATGCGGATATACAGTATAATATGACCACAGGAGCTTGTATGGCGTATGAGGTCCTCAGTATGGATATAAATATTCACATGAAACGTCTTCTGCTGTGTAATAAAATCCTCGCTGTCAGTCATGGCTGCCGCCATCGCTGTGTGCATTGTCTCAATTAACCTAGTAAAGTCAAGTCTTTATAGGTTAATATTTGGCATGTGCTGGGGACTATCTGCGGATTATTGCCATCTCTGGTCACAATGCTGATAATTTGACATGCAGGATTGGTCTCATATTAGAGATGGTGAAGCAATATTAAATACCTAACAACTTTTGAAGAGTAGAAAGAGGGACAAAATGTGTGGCGCGCGCATCGCATCGAGGAAAATTTGGCTCCGCCCACTGTTATGTTGACTCTGCCCACTCATTTATTTTTCATGTGCCCCCACATAGCATAATCCTCCTACAGTCATCTGTAAATTATGTCCCCCCTCCATCTTTCCCCCAGTTTCATATAAACCCTTCATCTGCCCCTAGTTTCATATCCCTCCCCCATCTCTGTCCCCAGTTTCATGTGCCCCCCTCCTTCTCTGTCCCCAGTTTCATGTCCCCCGTCTCTTCCCAGTTTCATGCCGTTTCCCCCCCCCTTCATCTGCCCCAGTTTCATGCTGTTCTCCCCCCTTCATCTGCCACAGTGTTATGCCGTTCTCCCCCCCTTCATCTGCCCCCATGTCATGCCGTTCTCCCTTAATGTTTAACACAGACAAACACAGTCATCTTCCATCGTTCCCCCGCCGCTCTCTCACTCATACACATAGTTGTAGGCACGATTTGACGTCATCACATCGCGGCTACAAATGCCAGAGCGCGGCGTTAAAGCAGGAGCTGAGCTGTGACAGCTCCTGCTTTAAACGCCTATGTATTCAGCTCATCGGCGTCCGTGAAATCAGGACATACCTCCCGCCGACCGGGACCGCGGGACAGAACACCGAAATCGTGAGTGTCCCGTGAAAATCAGGACAGTTGGGAGAAATGATATTATTAGGTGTAATAGCAGAGCCAGCCCTATAATTTGACGCACAACAGGGCAATACACTGCACAGCTTGTTCTCTTCTTGCATCTGTGTAGTAAGCTTGGCTCTTGTACTATTTCTATGAAGTTAGCTTAGTTTTTGTATCATATCTAGTATGTATATATGTAGTAAACTTCATTTTTATACCATATCTTTGTAGTAAGCTTAGTTTTGCATCATATATATGTAGTAGGCTTAGTTTTTGGATCATATACATGTAGTAGGCTTAGTTCTGTTTTCATGTGTATATAGTAAAGCTTGCTCTTGTAGCATATCTTGTAGTATTTCAGTGTAATAAGCTTGGTTCTGTTACTGTATCTGTGTAGTAAGCTTGGTTCTTGTACTGTATCTATGTAGTAATCTTGGCTCTATCACTGTATCTATGTAGTAAGCTTGGCTCTATTACTGTATCTATGTAAAAAAAACACGAAAACTTGGTAATCTTCAGTAGTTGATACCTTTTTAATGGCTAACTCATAATGATGACAAATGGCTAACGTTTCGAAGCGCAAGGCTCCTTTGTCAAAGCAAATTTAAAAACATTTTTGAAGGATGCATATATATATATATATATATATATATACACAGAGCAGGCACAAAGGGTGTTAGATTTCAGGAGGAGGGGGGGTTGTTAGTAGTTGGTGAGACAATGTAAGCAATTGGTGGAGACATTTGGTCGAGACAATGTGGTAATTGGTGGAGACAATATAAACACTTACAGGTCCTTGTCAGATCACACACTACTGTAAAAAGACATGAACCCCTGTGATGCATTAATCCCACACTCTAGTGTCCGAAACAATGTCATGAATTTATATTCATGTATGCGTCTTTCTCTCTTAGATCTGAAATTCCCTCTCAAAATCAGAATTTTCATGTCATTGGTAATGTTGTGGTCCCCCCTGCAAAAATGTTTTGACACGGGAAGGTCAGATCTTTGTTCTTTAATAGTATGGCGATGTGAGTTCATGCGCAGTCTAAGTTGCTGTCCGGTCTCTCCAACATACAGATTATCAGTGGAGCATTTGGTACACATAATTAAATACACTACATTGGATGTGCTGCAGGTGAAGGTACCTGGAATGTTATATTCCTTGTTCGAGTTTGGTATCTCTATCCTGTCAGTGGTCAGTATGTGGGGGCAGGTTTTGCACCTCTTATTCCCACATGGAAATGTTCCTGCGTTGGTTGGGGATGTTAGTGAGCTACTGACCATCATATTCCTGAGGTTTGGTGGCTGTCTATAGCACAGGAGAGGGGGGTCCGGAAATATGGATGTTAGACGGTTGTCTTTTTGTAGTAGTGGATGTAATTTGCGTGTGATTCCTCTCAGCGTCTCCAGGTGGGGGTTATAAGTGACAACCAGGGGCACTCGGTTGTTCTCCTGTTTGGTATTGTATCTTAATAACTCCGATCTTGGTATCCTGGTGGCTCTGGTGATTTGGTTATCAATCGTTCTTGGATGGTAACCCTGCTTCAAGAATGTGTCTCTGAGGACTCCGAGGTGTTCTTCTCTATCTGCAGGGTTAGAGCATATGCGATGGTATCTGATGGCCTGGCTGTACACAATAGAGTTCTTTATGTGTTTCGGATGAAAGCTGTCCCATCCTAGGTAGGTTGGTCGGTCAATCGGCTTCCGATACAGTGATGTCTCAATTTTGTTGTCCTGTATCTTGATGACTGTGTCTAGGAAGTTTATTTCCGAGAAGGAGTGATTGAGCGTCAGGTTGATGGTGGGATGGAATTGGTTGAATAGTTCATGGAAGGTTTTCAGCTGTTGTTCAGACCCAGTCCAAATGATTAGGATATCGTCAATGAATCGGTAGTAGGCCAGAGGCCTAATGGTGCAGGTGGAGAGGAAGTCACTCTCAAGCTTGGCCATGAAGAGATTAGCGTACTGTGGCGCCATTTTGCTCCCCATTGCGGTGCCAGTCTGCTGTAGATAGACACAGTCACCAAAAGAAAAGTAATTGTGGGTGAGGATGAATTTCGTGAGTTTCACCACTGATTCAGCGCTCATACCTCGCTTTTCCATGAAAAACTGGCAGGCGTTTACACCATCCTGGTGTGGGATGTTGGAGTACAGGGATTCTACATCCATGGTGGCCAGGATGGTTCCATCTGGAAGGGGACCTATAGTGGATAGCTTATTTAATAGGTCTGTGGTGTCCTGAAGGTAGCTGGCTGTATCCTTCACTAGGGGTTTCAGAGTGCCCTCCACCCATCCAGAGATCTGTTCAGTGAGTGTCCCCACACATGAGATGATCGGTCTCCCTGGGTTCCCAGGTTTGTGTAGTTTAGGGAGCATATAAAAAGTTCCCATTCTTGGGCTTGTTGGTATGAGGCTGCTTAGGCCTTTGGCTCCATCAGTTAGGCCCGAGATAACTTTTTTCAGTTTTTTAGAGTAC
Source organism: Leptodactylus fuscus (assembly GCF_031893055.1). Lineage (NCBI taxonomy): Eukaryota > Metazoa > Chordata > Amphibia > Anura > Leptodactylidae > Leptodactylus > Leptodactylus fuscus. Next base: position 57,710,057 of record NC_134275.1, on the reverse strand, counting down.
TCCACTGTGGGGTCTGAATCTAATTTAGAGTAGTAGTGCGTGTCATTCAGCTGTCTGTGTGCCTCCTGTATGTAGTCTGATGTGTTCATCATGACTATAGCGCCACCCTTGTCCGCTGGTTTAATGATGATGTCGTTATTATTTCTCAGAGATTTTATAGCCCTTCTTTCCTGGGCAGTGATGTTAGACGGCAGGGCTTTATTTGTATCCAGTATAGTTGATTTGACCATGTGTCTAAAACAGTCTATATAATTATCCAGAACAAAATTTCGTCCAGTTGGAGGTGTCCAATCAGATGTCTCCTTCTTAGTTAAGCTGTGAACCTCTGAAGGGGTGGGTTGGGTCTCCTCTGTGTCATGAAAATATTCTCTCAGGCGCAGCCTCCTGAAAAAATCCTCCATGTCACTGCACAGTTCAATTTTGTCCATGGTTTTAGAAGGACAAAATGAGAGTCCCCTGGAGAGTACCCCAAATTCTGCTTTGGTGGGTTCATAGGTGGAGAGATTGATCACACAGTTCTGTGTTTCCAAATCAGCATGTGTGTGATTCTGGTTGTTGTTAGGTGTATATCTTGCTTTGTGTGTGTTCTTGTAGAAACCTGCATCACGTCTCAGTCCGTGGAGTTTCTTTCGCTTATTGAGGATCAGAGATATCTGCAGTTCCTCATAGTGTTGTAGTAATGTTATCCTGGAGCTCTCCTCGATATTGTTCCATTTTGTTGTAATTTCCTTTTGGACTTTGCTCTTGATGCCGTAGAAGAGATGTATGAGATGGTTTCTGAGTCTCTCTGAAGTTCTATAACACAAATTTTGTGCATAGTGAGTATTATAGGTAGATGCGATGGGGTTTGTGAGCCTGAGTCCTTTAGGAATTAATTTCTCCTTTTTGCATTTAGATAGAAAAAAGATGTCGCTGTCCAGTTGTGCCAGTTTCTTCAGAAGTGTCTTTAGGTCCATGATGGTCCGGTAGATTCTGGTATCCTCCATTTGGTAAAGGGAAATGTTCGTTGTTGTACCGTGTTAGCCAGTGGGTTGGAAATATAAAAAAAACACGAAAACTTGGTAATCTTCAGTAGTTGATACCTTTTTAATGGCTAACTCATAATGATGACAAATGGCTAACGTTTCGAAGCGCAAGGCTCCTTTGTCAAAGCAAATTTAAAAACATTTTTGAAGGATGCATATATATATAATAACGACATCATCATTAAACCAGCGGACAAGGGTGGCGCTATAGTCATGATGAACACATCAGACTACATACAGGAGGCACACAGACAGCTGAATGACACGCACTACTACTCTAAATTAGATTCAGACCCCACAGTGGAGTACTCTAAAAAACTGAAAAAAGTTATCTCGGGCCTAACTGATGGAGCCAAAGGCCTAAGCAGCCTCATACCAACAAGCCCAAGAATGGGAACTTTTTATATGCTCCCTAAACTACACAAACCTGGGAACCCAGGGAGACCGATCATCTCATGTGTGGGGACACTCACTGAACAGATCTCTGGATGGGTGGAGGGCACTCTGAAACCCCTAGTGAAGGATACAGCCAGCTACCTTCAGGACACCACAGACCTATTAAATAAGCTATCCACTATAGGTCCCCTTCCAGATGGAACCATCCTGGCCACCATGGATGTAGAATCCCTGTACTCCAACATCCCACACCAGGATGGTGTAAACGCCTGCCAGTTTTTCATGGAAAAGCGAGGTATGAGCGCTGAATCAGTGGTGAAACTCACGAAATTCATCCTCACCCACAATTACTTTTCTTTTGGTGACTGTGTCTATCTACAGCAGACTGGCACCGCAATGGGGAGCAAAATGGCGCCACAGTACGCTAATCTCTTCATGGCCAAGCTTGAGAGTGACTTCCTCTCCACCTGCACCATTAGGCCTCTGGCCTACTACCGATTCATTGACGATATCCTAATCATTTGGACTGGGTCTGAACAACAGCTGAAAACCTTCCATGAACTATTCAACCAATTCCATCCCACCATCAACCTGACGCTCAATCACTCCTTCTCGGAAATAAACTTCCTAGACACAGTCATCAAGATACAGGACAACAAAATTGAGACATCACTGTATCGGAAGCCGATTGACCGACCAACCTACCTAGGATGGGACAGCTTTCATCCGAAACACATAAAGAACTCTATTGTGTACAGCCAGGCCATCAGATACCATCGCATATGCTCTAACCCTGCAGATAGAGAAGAACACCTCGGAGTCCTCAGAGACACATTCTTGAAGCAGGGTTACCATCCAAGAACGATTGATAACCAAATCACCAGAGCCACCAGGATACCAAGATCGGAGTTATTAAGATACAATACCAAACAGGAGAACAACCGAGTGCCCCTGGTTGTCACTTATAACCCCCACCTGGAGACGCTGAGAGGAATCACACGCAAATTACATCCACTACTACAAAAAGACAACCGTCTAACATCCATATTTCCGGACCCCCCTCTCCTGTGCTATAGACAGCCACCAAACCTCAGGAATATGATGGTCAGTAGCTCACTAACATCCCCAACCAACGCAGGAACATTTCCATGTGGGAATAAGAGGTGCAAAACCTGCCCCCACATACTGACCACTGACAGGATAGAGATACCAAACTCGAACAAGGAATATAACATTCCAGGTACCTTCACCTGCAGCACATCCAATGTAGTGTATTTAATTATGTGTACCAAATGCTCCACTGATAATCTGTATGTTGGAGAGACCGGACAGCAACTTAGACTGCGCATGAACTCACATCGCCATACTATTAAAGAACAAAGATCTGACCTTCCCGTGTCAAAACATTTTTGCAGGGGGGACCACAACATTACCAATGACATGAAAATTCTGATTTTGAGAGGGAATTTCAGATCTAAGAGAGAAAGACGCATACATGAATATAAATTCATGACATTGTTTCGGACACTAGAGTGTGGGATTAATGCATCACAGGGGTTCATGTCTTTTTACAGTAGTGTGTGATCTGACAAGGACCTGTAAGTGTTTATATTGTCTCCACCAATTACCACATTGTCTCGACCAAATGTCTCCACCAATTGCTTACATTGTCTCACCAACTACTAACAACCCCCCCCCTCCTCCTGAAATCTAACACCCTTTGTGCCTGCTCTGTGTATATATATATATATATATATATATATGCATCCTTCAAAAATGTTTTTAAATTTGCTTTGACAAAGGAGCCTTGCGCTTCGAAACGTTAGCCATTTGTCATCATTATGAGTTAGCCATTAAAAAGGTATCAACTACTGAAGATTACCAAGTTTTCGTGTTTTTTTTATATTTCCAACCCACTGGCTAACACGGTACAACAACGAACATTTCCCTGTATCTATGTAGTAATCTTGGCTCTATCACTGTATCTATGTAGTAAGCTTGGCTCTATTACTGTATCTATGTAGTAAGCTTGGCTCTATTACTGTATCTATGTAGTAAGCTTGGTTCTATTACTGTATCTATGTAGTAAGCTTGGTTCTATTACTGTATCTATGTAGTAAGCTTGGTTCTGTTACTGTATCTATGTAGTAAGCTTGGCTCTATTACTGTATCTATGTAGTAAGCTTGATTTTGGTACCATATATATTTAGTAAGCTTAGTTTTGTACTATATCTATGTAGTAAGCGTGGCTCTGTTACTGTCTCTATGTAATGAGCTTGGTTCTTATACATATCTATTTATTAAGCTTTGTTCTGTACCTGTATCTAGAGTATACAGAAAGCTTAGTTTTTATACTATAGCTATGTAGTCATCTTGGTTCTGATACTTGGTTAATTTGGTCTGATACAGTATGAATATAGTAGGCCTAGTACTGTTACTGTATATGTAGAGAGATTGTTCCTATGTGGTAAATTTGGTTCTTTTATCATAGTGTAGTAAGCTTGGTTCTTTTCCTGTATGTGTGTAGTAAGTTTGGATTTTGAACCATATTATGTAGTAAGCTTGATTCTTGTACTGTATCTATGTAATAACCCTGGTCCTCTTACAGTATCTGTGTAGTAAGTAAAATTGTTTTTTTTTATCAGTGTGGTAAGCTTGGCTCTACTACTGGATCTGTGCTGTAAGCTTGGTTCTTGTACTGTATCTGTGTAATAAACTTGGTTCTGTTACTGTATCTATGTAGAAAGCTTAGTTCTTGTACTGTATCTGTGTAATAAATTTGGCTGTTACTGTATCTATGTACTAAGCTTGGTCCTCTTACAGTATCTGTGTAGTAAGTAAAATTGGTTCAAGCAATCTTGGCTCTATTCTATCCGTGTAGTAAGCTTGGTTCTTGTACTGAGTCTATGTAAAAAACTTGGTCCTGTTACTGTATCTATATAATAAGCTTTGCTCTGTTACTACATCTATGTAGTAAACTCGGTTCTGATAGAACGTTAATATAAATTGGGTTCTGTTACTGTATCTATGTAGTAATTTTGATTCTGTTACTGCATTCAGATAGAAAGTTTGGCTCTGATAATATGGCTAGGTAGTAAACTTGATTTTATTACTGTATCTATATAGTAAGCTTGGTTCTTGTACTGTATCTTTAATTCACTGACGGTTATTCTACTCAAAATATTTTGTATATACAGCTGAGGGAGTAGAAATAAAACATAACTTTTATTTTTTAATATATTAAAATTGTGCCCATTATAGCATAAAATATTCCAGTAGGGAAATTCACTATCCAGTAAAGAGATTAGGTAGATATGGCTTCTATCTCTTAGATACAGTGAAACTCTCCCCTTTATCTTTCCAATTGGCAGGAAAAAATAGATAAGTATTCCATTTGTTCAGCAGGACTTGGAGGAGCAAGAGTTAATACGCAGCATTAGCTCCCAACAGTGCTCAGAGGCCTGACCAGGTAATGATATAGCCAGTATTTAAATGGTTAAGCAGCAGTCCTATCTATCCTCTGGTTCAATTTAGATGTATTGTAAGTCCCTGAACTATTATATGGAGAGAAGACTATTTCCTAATACCCTCTATACGTATTTCACTAGCTGATACTCTAGCTCAGGGGTAGGGAACCTTTGGCTCTCCAGCTGCTGTGAAACTACAACTCCCATCATGCTCCATTCACTTCCAAGGGAGTTCCAAGAACAACAGAGCAAGTAAGCATGCTGGGAATTGTAGTTTTGCAACAGCTGGAGAGCCGTACGTTCCCTACCCCTGCTCTAGCTGATCAGGAGGTTTTTCTAAGGAAAGATGAAAGCTGCAGTGAAAACTGCACTTCCCACATCCTTGGTGGTAGGACGTGGTATTAGGTTAGACTGGCATCATGGTAGTTGTAGGAAAACAGAACAGGAAGATACCCATGTACGCAAATGTAGAAGATACCCGGAGCTCCCAGGGAAACCCAGAAATCATTCAAAACACGGCTAAAGATATTTGGGCGCACTTATTAACCCATTACTAACAGACGTTAAAAAAAAAAAAAAAAGCCAAAAAACCCTTTTAAGCATGTGACATCACTGCTGTTAATCTGCAAGATACTGCCGCTGCTTCTGGTCAGGGTGATAAGGAGCCATTGTAGTGTATAAGGACCCCATTTGGCTTTCCTGATTGGCTGTAAGGGCTCCAGACCACAGATGGGTATTCATGGAGGAAATCTCGAGAGCGCCCCCTAGTTTGGGGTTATCAAGGCATCCAATGATGTTAATCTGCCTTTCCCAGAGGCAAGTTGTGTAATAAATGTTAAAGGGGTTGTCCCATCACAAGGATCCTACCTATACTGCTTGTTAATGTGGATGTAAGACTTTTCCTAAATACATTGCTTCAGCAAAACTGCTTTGTTTGTACACTATCTTACTTTATTCAATTCATTGTTGACACAGCCCTTGACTTATCTGCTCAAAAGTCAAGTGATTTATCTGCTGCTCTCAGGGAAGGGGGGAGGGGAGGGGCTAAGTGTACAAGAGTGAGCCTGGAGGGGGTAGTTTACACTTTGGGGGGAAGGGGCCGCCAATACAGACCCGGCATCCCGGCATACGCTCCTGCCGCTGCTGGCTTCATGCAGGGCAGGAGCGTAGCGATGTCGCAGGCACCTGTGCCGGCGTCTAACCCTCCCCGGCATCCGCCTCTCTATTACAGCGGATGCCGAGTCTGTATTGGCATTGTGAAGGCTGGAAAACTTATTGGTCTCACCATCTATTTGCTGTATGTCCGATGCCTAGCTGCATCGGGAGCGTGCACGCAGGGCCAACAGCACAGAAGCGACGTCATCTCGCTGCTGGCTTTGCATATGTAACCCCGCCCACCAATGACGCAGCAAAGCAGGAAGAAAGAAGATTTTACAGCAGCGAAGACTGGTGAGTATGCGACGTGGGAATAACCCTTCAAATAAAAGAAAAGTCATATGACATGAAGAGTTTACTGTATGAACACAAGATATTTGGTATTTTGTTAAAATATTAGCCCCTCCCTCCCCCCCCCCCCCCCAAGTAGGCCACATCGGAAATAACAACCCTCAAAGTGCAAATATTCCTGTTGATCATCCATAGTCAGCGATACTAACCATGTATACAGAGGCGCTCCGCCGACGCATTCCTGCCCCTCCCCGGCAGCCTCATTACTCGATTACGTAAGACGCAGTCAGAGACAACAAGTACAGAACATTTGTATTTTTTCGAGGAGATTTACAACCCTGTTAATTGAACAATTTGGATTGTTTCGGACTTTGGTCTATTTATACCCGGACGCACACGCTCGCATTGTGTTCACTTTCCAGGCTGCAGCGGTGGAAATGGCTCCTTGGTCAGGCATGTTCTCACGAGATATGAATTCATAGAAAGCAGAGGAACACGGCTTAAACATTGTTAGCGTTTCCTCTCAGGAGAGATATTAAATAATTTCATGCACAACTGCTCAAAAATATTCTTTAAACTCCTGTAAACATAAGATTGCCAGAATCCAGCATATGCTCAGTGGCATTCAACTCTCCGGAGGAGCGCGGCGAACAAAACACGTCTGCTACAGTAATTAATAAGCAGCAATACACATCCGAAAATCTGAGCTATCTGCAGGAATCACACCCGCCCTGAGTCACACCCAGTGTCAGGCCGGCCAGGCAGGGAGAGGGGCACGGTTACCTGAGCCAATGGTGGCCACAGAAAAGGAAGGAGCTGAGAAAGATGCCCCCGCACCCAAACAGTGGGGGACAATAATGGGGTGTGGTAGTGGCCTGATAATCAGAGTGTTATCTGTAGTGTTACATAGGACTGCAGGTGACATCTACTACATTACCTGTACTCAGAGAGTTATCACTGTGTTATCTGTAGTGTTACATAGGACTGCAGGTGACATCTACTACATTACCTGTACTCAGAGAGTTATCACTGTGTTATCTGTGGTGTTACATAGGACTGCAGGTGACATCTACTACATTATCTGTACTCAGAGAGTTATCACTGTGTTATCTGTGGTGTTACATAGGACTCCAGGTGACATCTACTACATTACCTGTACTTAGAGAGTTATCACTGTGTTATCTGTGGTGTTACATAGGACTGCCGGTGACATCTACTACATTACCTGTACTCAGAGAGTTATCACTGTGTTATCTGTGGTGTTACATAGGACTGCAGGTGACATCTACTACATTATCTGTACTCAGAGAGTTATCACTGTGTTATCTGTAGTGTTACATAGGACTGCAGGTGACATATACTACATTACCTGTACTCAGAGAGTTATCACTGTGTTATCTGTAGTGTTACATAGGACTGCAGGTGACATCTACTACATTACCTGTACTCAGAGAGTTATCACTGTGTTATCTGTGGTGTTACATAGGACTGCCGGTGACATCTACTACATTACCTGTACTCAGAGAGTTATCACTGTGTTATCTGTGGTGTTACATAGGACTGCAGGTGACATCTACTACATTATCTGTACTCAGAGAGTTATCACTGTGTTATCTGTGGTGTTACATAGGACTGCAGGTGACATCTATTACATTATCTGTACTCAGAGAGTTATCACTGTGTTATCTGTAGTGTTACATAGGACTGCAGGTGACATCTATTACATTATCTGTACTCAGAGAGTTATCACTGTGTTATCTGTGGTGTTACATAGGACTGCAGGTGACATCTACTACATTACCTGTACTCAGAGAGTTATCACTGTGTTATCTGTAGTGTTACATAGGACTGCATGTGACATCTACTACATTACCTGTACTCAGAGAGTTATCACTGTGTTATCTGTGGTGTTACATAGGACTGCAGGTGACATCTATTACATTATCTGTACTCAGAGAGTTATCACTGTGTTATCTGTAGTGTTACATAGGACTGCAGGTGACATCTACTACATTATCTGTACTCAGAGAGTTATCACTGTGTTATCTGTGGTGTTACATAGGACTGCAGGTGACATCTACTACATTATCTGTACTCAGAGAGTTATCACTGTGTTATCTGTGGTGTTACATAGGACTGCAGGTGACATCTACTACATTACCTGTACTCAGAGAGATATCACTGTGTTATCTGTGGTGTTACATAGGACTGCAGGTGACATCTATTACATTATCTGTACTCAGAGAGTTATCACTGTGTTATCTGTAGTGTTACATAGGACTGCAGGTGACATCTACTACATTATCTGTACTCAGAGAGTTATCACTGTGTTATCTGTGGTGTTACATAGGACTGCAGGTGACATCTACTACATTATCTGTACTCAGAGAGTTATCACTGTCTTATCTGTGGTGTTACATAGGACTGCAGGTGACATCTATTACATTATCATTACTCAGAGTTATCACTGTCTTATCTGTAGTGTTACATAGGACTGCAGGTGACATCTACTACATTATCTGTACTCAGAGAGTTATCACTGTGTTATCTGTAGTGTTACATAGGACTGCAGGTGACATCTACTACATTACCTGTACTCAGAGAGTTATCACTGTGTTATATATGGTGTTACATAGGACTGCAGGTGACATCTACTACATTACCTGTACTCAGAGAGTTATCACTGTGTTATCTGTAGTGTTACATAGGACTGCAGGTGACATCTACTACATTACCTGTACTCAGAGAGTTATCACTGTGTTATCTGTGGTGTTACATAGGACTGCCGGTGACATCTACTACATTACCTGTACTCAGAGAGTTATCACTGTGTTATCTGTGGTGTTACATAGGACTGCAGGTGACATCTACTACATTATCTGTACTCAGAGAGTTATCACTGTGTTATCTGTGGTGTTACATAGGACTGCAGGTGACATCTATTACATTATCTGTACTCAGAGAGTTATCACTGTGTTATCTGTAGTGTTACATAGGACTGCAGGTGACATCTATTACATTATCTGTACTCAGAGAGTTATCACTGTGTTATCTGTGGTGTTACATAGGACTGCAGGTGACATCTACTACATTACCTGTACTCAGAGAGTTATCACTGTGTTATCTGTAGTGTTACATAGGACTGCATGTGACATCTACTACATTATCTGTACTCAGAGAGTTATCACTGTGTTATCTGTGGTGTTACATAGGACTGCAGGTGACATCTATTACATTATCTGTACTCAGAGAGTTATCACTGTGTTATCTGTAGTGTTACATAGGACTGCAGGTGACATCTACTACATTATCTGTACTCAGAGAGTTATCACTGTGTTATCTGTGGTGTTACATAGGACTGCAGGTGACATCTACTACATTATCTGTACTCAGAGAGTTATCACTGTGTTATCTGTGGTGTTACATAGGACTGCAGGTGACATCTACTACATTACCTGTACTCAGAGAGATATCACTGTGTTATCTGTGGTGTTACATAGGACTGCAGGTGACATCTATTACATTATCTGTACTCAGAGAGTTATCACTGTGTTATCTGTAGTGTTACATAGGACTGCAGGTGACATCTACTACATTATTTGTACTCAGAGAGTTATCACTGTCTTATCTGTGGTGTTACATAGGACTGCAGGTGACATCTATTACATTATCATTACTCAGAGTTATCACTGTCTTATCTGTAGTGTTACATAGGACTGCAGGTGACATCTACTACATTATCTGTACTCAGAGAGTTATCACTGTGTTATCTGTAGTGTTACATAGGACTGCAGGTGACATCTACTACATTACCTGTACTCAGAGAGTTATCAGTGTGTTATCTGTAGTGTTACATAGGGCTGCAGGTAATATATATCCTTGTAGTTCTGGAGTTCTTCTATATAGATGATATAACTATTATTTTGTTGCCATCACTATTATATAGCATGGTTTCCAGTCTCCCTGGATACATCACCCCTTACTCCATACATATCTGGATATATCTATATCTGCTTTTTCTCTTTACATTGGTTGATCTCGCAGCCTCATTTATCTGAATCTATAAATAGCCCTCGGATGGTTACGGCAGGTGCGCACCAGATGGTCCTGCGCGGTGTTTAGCATTTTTACATGTTAACAGAAGCGTATTTTTGTTTTCCTTTTCATAAACTCTACCTGGCGGAGATGAAAGTGACGCCCCGGGCAGCCGGAGCCGATCAAAGATTTATTAACATTGTCAAATCATTGTACATATAAAATGTTACAGTAACAGACTGATATCTATAGGTTACAATGTCACAGCGTGCAGAGCATGTGGCAGCATCACTTCTGTTCTGCGCTGTCACAGTAAATCACAAGAAAAGAGATAAATCTGCACAAGAAAGCTCCAGATCATATAGACAAGAGAGGTCACCTATATATGAGTCTAATGGATTATATATATGAGTCTAATGGGCTAGAATACTAGGATTTGTTTATCTGCATAATGTGGACAGCTACAATACAATGTTGTTCCCCTCTCTGAAGCTTGATACAGTGCTAAAATATCTGATTCAATGGTATTTGATTAAAGGGGTTGTCCAGGCAAAAATGAACAACCCCTTTAAAGTTTAAAGCACTTTTCCCCATCACTCCGGTGTCGTCCCACTCCTCCCGGGTCTTCTGCTCTCCTGGGTCTCTTCCGGCATTGAGGCCAATGAGTGGCTTCAGTACAACGCCAGAAGATGCTGCCAGAGCAGATGAACTGGGAGGTGCGGGACACCGGAGCATCGGGACAGGTGGGTATGCTTTTATTTTTTTGAAAGGGTTGTCCATTTTTGCCTGGATAACACCTTTAGTAATACGTAATTTATTCACATCTCATACGGTCTTACCAGATTTCATACCCGCTGGCTAACATGGTACATGGTATAATGTTACCTCAACCAGTAAAATGCTACTAATATTGTGTTACTCAAAAGATGGTTACGTGATATGTTTCTTGATCTGATACAATGTTACTAAAACAATGTTACCCAATACAAGTTTATCTGATGTAAAGTTACATAGCTTGTTACAATGTTACTAATACAATGTTACCCAATACAAGGTTATCTGATGTAAGGTTACATAGCTTGTTACAATGTGACCCAATATATGGCTACCTGATATAATATTACTTGACCTGATACAGTGTTACCCAATACAAGGTTAGGGGATGTAATATTTCCTGACCTGATACAATGTTACTAATACAGTGTTGCCCAACAATGTTTGCTGAAACAATGTTTCTAGACCTAATATAATGTTACTGACGCTGAATTAACACTAGCGTTTGTGTGTCTGTCCTTCGGGCCCCTCTGGGGACCTGAAAGACAGAAACCCTATACGCTTAAAAAGCAGTTACACAGAACCCCTTGGGCCTATATTGGAGTACTCCGGGTTTCTGACAATTTTGTGGAAGTGGAATCTGCGGCAGAGTCTCCTATGGAGACTCCAACGCAGATGTGAACCTAGCCTAATATAGAGTTACCCAATACAGGGTCAGCTGATATAAAGTTACATGACTGATACAATGTTACTAATACATTGTTACCTAATACAAGTTTAGGTGATGTAATGTTATGTCACCTGATACAATGTTACTAATACAGTGTTACCAGATACAAGGTTAGCTGATACAATGTTATATAACATCAGCTGATAGGATTTTACTTCATACACTGTTACTGGATACAATGTTAGTATAATGGTACCTAATACAATTTCCCCCTGCACGGTGTTATATGATACAATATCACCTAACGCAATGTTACTTGACTTATTGTCACCTTATACAATGTCATGTGATATTTTATCTGATAGAACATTACATACAATGTACCTGGATACACTGGTACTAAATACATTTTGTTCCTGTACGTTATTGTTTCATGCAGTCTTATATAATATATCACCCGATACAATGTTCCTAGATAGAGTCACCTGATATGTCATTTGATACGGCATTACTAGATACAATGTTTTTAAGCACAATGTTACCTGATACACTATTACCTAGTGCGATGATACAATACAATGTACACTGAACAATGACATCTGATATGTCATCCTACACAGTGTTAACTCATAAAATGTTACGTAATATATTGTTACCTGATACAATACTATGTTACAATATTACCAGGCGTAATATCACCTAGTATAATATTACCGGACACTGTATTATATGACCTGAAATAATATTGCCTGCTATAGTATCACCAGATAACATATATATAACAGATACTACAACCTAGTACAGTGAGACGGTAATTATTTATTCATGTCATTTTCACTCACCTCCCTGGGTGTCCAAATATTATACTCTGGGGTCTATGGAGAACCCATAATATAATAGTATTTTGTAGGTAATGAACCCCAAACATTTTGGGTTTGGGGTCAAGCCCAGGGCCGTTATAACTATAGGCGGAACGGTGCAGTTGAACTGAGGCCTATGGTTGTGGAGGTCCCCTCAGCCGCCCTAGATCAAGCGGGACAGTCCCACATATTGGGTGTTGTCCTGCTGTTCTGGGTGGAAGGCAGCAATTTCAACTCTCTCAGCTCTGTGCTCCATTAGTCAGCCTTCAGCCTTCAGGGAAGTGCAATGAGCACCGAGCCGCAGACAGTACCGCCGGAGGTCTGTGGGAACACGGGTCAGTGTATATATTTTTTTAATGTAACATTGATGGTTGAGGGGGGCAGGGGAAATTACGTTATGGGGGACACTGAGAGGTCCACTTTCAAAAGGTTTGCACAGGGGTCCCCAATGCATTAAAACGGCCCTGGTCAGCCCTGAAACTTTTAGAAAATTCTGGTTGAATGAAGTTCAAACTGAATTGGGCTGCTCATCCCTATATATTACCAGATAAAATAGAAATAGATACACCGCCACCTAGTACAGTAATACCCTATACAGTGTTGCTGGATACAATGTTACCCGATTGATACAACGACACCCGATACAATACTTACACAATGTCTTCTGATACAATAGGCTTTATCAATATCACCAGATACATTGTTACCTAATATAAAGTCACCTGATACAATCTATATAATATAGATATATGAATCCGGAAAGAGACAGACTCTGCTGTGTCCTAGACAAGACATACAGCGCTGCAGATACGAGGCAGGATACACACAGATACATTATTGTAAGCTGGTGGAAATTAAAGAAAATATTTTTTTGTGTAACATAATGAATAAATTGCATTTCATATGCATGTCCTTCTGTCTGTGCTAAATCCCAGTCCTATCCCGCAGTGATTTCCCCAGAGCATTGCTGTTATTGCCGGGTTTGATTTAAATCATAAAAAGCGGGGTTTTTCGGAGCCGCGTCCCACTCGCTTATTTGTTTGGATTTGTGCATACAGGCAATTAATTTGTTTGTATATGTAGTGTAATGACTAACTGGATGCAATTGCCAGTGATTCCCCGCGCGCTTTAATACTCCTTTTTGAAAAGTGATCCATATTTTATAAGAGGAGATGGCAGCTGAGAGGAAAAAAAAGAATTTTTATAGCAAAGCAAGTTTTCAGAAGTACATCTAATGATCCTAGTCAGTCAGCATAAAAGAAAATTTACTATTCAATAAAGATTTCTAATTCGTACTGTCAGCTACTTATGCTTTCAATATACGTTATTGAAATGTCATAAAAGGAATACGTTATTTTAAAAAGCGGCGCTATCTCTGCTCTCCTCCTGATTGTATTCATCACTGCCGGAGAATAACTCTTCCCAGGCCGTATATCTCTCCCCTTCACTCCGGCGGACGAGCCGCCTGCGTGGCTGACGCCTCGCTGACTTGGAAGGATGAAGTTTACTTATGGTTTATTGGATGAAGTCAATTGGGGCCGCCATGACTGCTGCAAAATAAGCAAAATGGAGATTTAATGGGAAACGCCCCCACCTGGGATGGAATCAGAAAATAACCTACTTATAAAGAAATTTTATGCTAATATTTTTTTTAAGAGATTGAGAATTTTTTTCTATGTTAAATAAAACTCTTAGTCTAATAATAACCTGACACTTGCCAATTCTGTAGGGGTTTCCTTTTCAGCAATCTCCTCCTTTACATCATGAACTGGATTACAATAGAAGATAACACCTATAGAAATAACACTCATAGTAACAAATTATTACATCCCCTACTGACAATAGAGGTGTCACAGTTTATCTCCTCCCCCACTCTGCCCAGACCTTGTCTAGGTCTCCCATAGACCGCAATGAATGACTATTTCTGTCTATGGCATTGACTACAATTAGAGATGAGCGAACACTAAAATGTTCGAGGTTCGAAATTCGATTCGAACAGCCGCTCAATGTTCGTGTGTTCGAACGGGTTTCGAACCCCATTATAGTCTATGGGGAACAGATACTCGTTAAGGGGGAAACCCAAATCCGTGTCTGGAGGGTCACCAAGTCCACTATGACACCCCAGGAAATGATGCCAACACCTCTGGAATGACACTGGGACAGCAGGGGAAGCATGTCTGGGGGCATCTAACACACCAAAGACCCTCTATTACCCCAACATCACAGCCTAACAACTACACACTTTACACACTCAATACCACCTCTCTGACAGTAGGAAAACACCTTGAAACATGTGTATTTGGCACTTGCAGTGAGGAGAGCTTGTCACCAGCAGTGAATTTGGCCCTTGTAGTAAGTTGAGGTTGGCACCAACATTTGTTTTGAAAATCAGGCTGGATTGAGCCTCTAACCAGCAGAGTTTGGGCAAATTCATGGTGGAGGGAGCCTCTAAACACCCCAGTTTGGGCAAATTCATGGTGGAGGGAGCCTCTAAAAACCCCAGTTTGGACCAATTCATGGTGGAGGGAGCCTCTAACCAGCCCAGTTTGGGCAAATTCATGGTGGAGGGAGCCTCTAAAAAACCCAGTTTGGACCAATTCATGGTGGAGGGAGCCTCTAACCAGCCCAGTTTGGGCAAATTCATGGTGGAGGGAGCCTCTAACCAGCCCAGTTTGGACCAATTAATGGTGGAGGGAGCCTCTAACCAGCCCAGTTTGGACCAATTAATGGTGGAGGGAGCCTCTAACCAGCCCAGTTTGAACCAATTCATGGTGGAGGGAGCCTCTAAACAGCCCAGTTTGGGCAAATTCATGGTGGAGGGAGCCTCTAAAAAACCCAGTTTGGACCAATTCATGGTGGAGGGAGCCTCTAACCAGCCCAGTTTGGACCAATTAATGGTGGAGGGAGCCTCTAACCAGCCCAGTTTGGACCAATTCATGGTGGAGGGAGCCTCTAAACAGCCAAGTTTTGGGAAATTCATGGTGGAGGGAGCCTCTAACCAGCCCAGTTTGGACCAATTCATGGTGGAGGGAGCCTCTAAACAGCCAAGTTTTGGGAAATTCATGGTGGAGGGAGCCTCTAACCAGCCCAGTTTGGACCAATTCATGGTGGAGGGAGCCTCTAAAAAACCCAGTTTGGACCAATTCATGGTGGAGGGAGCCTCTAAACAGCCCAGTTTGGGCAAATTCATGGTGGAGGGAGCCTCTAACCAGCCCAGTTTGGACCAATTAATGGTGGAGGGAGCCTCTAAACAGCCCAGTTTGGGCAAATTCATGGTGGAGGGAGCCTCTAACCAGCCCAGTTTGGACCAATTCATGGTGGAGGGAGCCTCTAACCAGCCCAGTTTGGGCAAATTCATGGTGGAGGGAGCCTCTAAAAAACCCAGTTTGGACCAATTCATGGTGGAGGGAGCCTCTAACCAGCCCAGTTTGGGCAAATTCATGGTGGAGGGAGCCTCTAACCAGCCCAGTTTGGACCAATTAATGGTGGAGGGAGCCTCTAACCAGCCCAGTTTGGACCAATTCATGGTGGAGGGAGCCTCTAACCAGCCCAGTTTGGACCAATTAATGGTGGAGGGAGCCTCTAAACAGCCAAGTTTTGGGAAATTCATGGTGGAGGGAGCCTCTAACCAGCCCAGTTTGGACCAATTCATGGTGGAGGGAGCCTCTAAACAGCCCAGTTTGGGCAAATTCATGGTGGAGGGAGCCTCTAAAAAACCCAGTTTGGACCAATTCATGGTGGAGGGAGCCTCTAATTAGCCCAGTTTGGACCAATTAATTGTGGAGGGAGCCTCTAACCAGCCCAGTTTGGACCAATTAATGGTGGAGGGAGCCTCTAAACAGCCCAGTTTGGGCAAATTCATGGTGGAGGGAGCCTCTAACCAGCCCAGTTTGGACCAATTAATGGTGGAGGGAGCCTCTAACCAGCCCAGTTTGGACCAATTAATGGTGGAGGGAGCCTCTAACCACCCCAGTTTGGACCAATTCATGGTGGAGGGAGCCTCTAACCAGCCCAGTTTGGACCAATTCATGGTGGAGGGAGCCTCTAAAAAACCCAGTTTGGACCAATTCATGGTGGAGGGAGCCTCTAAACAGCCCAGTTTGGGCAAATTCATGGTGGAGGGAGCCTCTAAAAAACCCAGTTTGGACCAATTCATGGTGGAGGGAGCCTCTAACCAGCCCAGTTTGGACCAATTAATGGTGGAGGGAGCCTCTAAACAGCCAAGTTTGGACCAATTCATGGTGGAGGGAGCCTCTAAAAACCCCAGTTTGGACCAATTCATGGTGGAGGGAGCCTCTAACCAGCCCAGTTTGGACCAATTAATGGTGGAGGGAGCCTCTAACCAGCCCAGTTTGGACCAATTAATGGTGGAGGGAGCCTCTAACCACCCCAGTTTGGACCAATTCATGGTGGAGGGAGCCTCTAAACAGCCAAGTTTGGACCAATTCATGGTGAAGGGAGCCTCTAAAAACCCGTTTGGACCAATTCATGGTGGAGGGAGCCTCTAACCAGCCCAGTTTGGGCAAATTCATGGTGGAGGGAGCCTCTAAACAGCCCAGTTTGGGCAAATTCATGGTGGAGGGAGCCTCTAACCAGCCCAGTTTGGACCAATTAATGGTGGAGGGAGCCTCTAACCAGCCCAGTTTGGACCAATTAATGGTGGAGGGAGCCTCTAACCACCCCAGTTTGGACCAATTCATGGTGGAGGGAGCCTCTAAACAGCCAAGTTTGGACCAATTCATGGTGGAGGGAGCCTCTAAAAACCCCAGTTTGGACCAATTCATGGTGGAGGGAGCCTCTAACCAGCCCAGTTTGGACCAATTAATGGTGGAGGGAGCCTCTAAACAGCCAAGTTTTGGGAAATTCATGGTGGAGGGAGCCTCTAACCAGCCCAGTTTGGACCAATTCATGGTGGAGGGAGCCTCTAAACAGCCCAGTTTGGGCAAATTCATGGTGGAGGGAGCCTCTAAAAAACCCAGTTTGGACCAATTCATGGTGGAGGGAGCCTCTAATTAGCCCAGTTTGGACCAATTAATTGTGGAGGGAGCCTCTAACCAGCCCAGTTTGGACCAATTAATGGTGGAGGGAGCCTCTAAACAGCCCAGTTTGGGCAAATTCATGGTGGAGGGAGCCTCTAACCAGCCCAGTTTGGACCAATTAATGGTGGAGGGAGCCTCTAACCAGCCCAGTTTGGACCAATTAATGGTGGAGGGAGCCTCTAACCACCCCAGTTTGGACCAATTCATGGTGGAGGGAGCCTCTAACCAGCCCAGTTTGGACCAATTCATGGTGGAGGGAGCCTCTAACCAGCCCAGTTTGGACCAATTAATGGTGGAGGGAGCCTCTAACCACCCCAGTTTGGACCAATTCATGGTGGAGGGAGCCTCTAAAAACCCCAGTTTGGACCAATTCATGGTGGAGGGAGCCTCTAACCAGCCCAGTTTGGACCAATTAATGGTGGAGGGAGCCTCTAACCAGCCCAGTTTGGACCAATTAATGGTGGAGGGAGCCTCTAACCACCCCAGTTTGGACCAATTCATGGTGGAGGGAGCCTCTAAACAGCCAAGTTTGGACCAATTCATGGTGAAGGGAGCCTCTAAAAACCCGTTTGGACCAATTCATGGTGGAGGGAGCCTCTAACCAGCCCAGTTTGGGCAAATTCATGGTGGAGGGAGCCTCTAAACAGCCCAGTTTGGGCAAATTCATGGTGGAGGGAGCCTCTAACCAGCCCAGTTTGGACCAATTAATGGTGGAGGGAGCCTCTAACCAGCCCAGTTTGGACCAATTAATGGTGGAGGGAGCCTCTAACCACCCCAGTTTGGACCAATTCATGGTGGAGGGAGCCTCTAAACAGCCAAGTTTGGACCAATTCATGGTGAAGGGAGCCTCTAAAAACCCGTTTGGACCAATTCATGGTGGAGGGAGCCTCTAACCAGCCCAGTTTGGGCAAATTCATGGTGGAGGGAGCCTCTAAACAGCCCAGTTTGGGCAAATTCATGGTGGAGGGAGCCTCTAACCAGCCCAGTTTGGACCAATTAATGGTGGAGGGAGCCTCTAACCAGCCCAGTTTGGACCAATTAATGGTGGAGGGAGCCTCTAACCACCCCAGTTTGGACCAATTCATGGTGGAGGGAGCCTCTAAACAGCCAAGTTTGGACCAATTCATGGTGAAGGGAGCCTCTAAAAACCCGTTTGGACCAATTCATGGTGGAGGGAGCCTCTAACCAGCCCAGTTTGGGCAAATTCATGGTGGAGGGAGCCTCTAAACAGCCCAGTTTGGGCAAATTCATGGTGGAGGGAGCCTCTAACCAGCCCAGTTTGGACCAATTAATGGTGGAGGGAGCCTCTAACCAGCCCAGTTTGGACCAATTAATGGTGGAGGGAGCCTCTAACCACCCCAGTTTGGACCAATTCATGGTGGAGGGAGCCTCTAAACAGCCAAGTTTGGACCAATTCATGGTGGAGGGAGCCTCTAAAAACCCCAGTTTGGACCAATTCATGGTGGAGGGAGCCTCTAACCAGCCCAGTTTGGACCAATTAATGGTGGAGGGAGCCTCTAAACAGCCAAGTTTTGGGAAATTCATGGTGGAGGGAGCCTCTAACCAGCCCAGTTTGGACCAATTCATGGTGGAGGGAGCCTCTAAACAGCCCAGTTTGGGCAAATTCATGGTGGAGGGAGCCTCTAAAAAACCCAGTTTGGACCAATTCATGGTGGAGGGAGCCTCTAATTAGCCCAGTTTGGACCAATTAATTGTGGAGGGAGCCTCTAACCAGCCCAGTTTGGACCAATTAATGGTGGAGGGAGCCTCTAAACAGCCCAGTTTGGGCAAATTCATGGTGGAGGGAGCCTCTAACCAGCCCAGTTTGGACCAATTAATGGTGGAGGGAGCCTCTAACCAGCCCAGTTTGGACCAATTAATGGTGGAGGGAGCCTCTAACCACCCCAGTTTGGACCAATTCATGGTGGAGGGAGCCTCTAACCAGCCCAGTTTGGACCAATTCATGGTGGAGGGAGCCTCTAACCAGCCCAGTTTGGACCAATTAATGGTGGAGGGAGCCTCTAACCACCCCAGTTTGGACCAATTCATGGTGGAGGGAGCCTCTAAAAAACCCAGTTTGGACCAATTCATGGTGGAGGGAGCCTCTAAACAGCCCAGTTTGGGCAAATTCATGGTGGAGGGAGCCTCTAAACAGCCCAGTTTGGGCAAATTCATGGTGGAGGGAGCCTCTAACCAGCCCAGTTTGGACCAATTAATGGTGGAGGGAGCCTCTAACCAGCCCAGTTTGGACCAATTCATGGTGGAGGGAGCCTCTAAACAGCCCAGTTTGGGCAAATTCATGGTGGAAGGAGCCTCTAACCAGCAGAGTTGTGGGAAAGCAGGGTGGAGGGAGCCTCTAACCAGCAGAGTTGGTGGAAATCAGGGTGGAGGGAGCCTCTAACCAGCAGAGTTGGGGGAAATCATGTTGGAGGGAGCCTAGTATTAGCAGAATTGTGCAACGCTTATGGTGGATGAGTATGAGGATGCGGAGGAATTGGAGAGGTTGAGTACAGACATGGAGTTTCATGTTGGGGTGCTTTACACAGGTGGGCACAAAAATGAAGGCTCTATCCAGTGGTGGTTCATTTTTATCAAAGTGAGCCGGTCGGCACTCTCAGCTGACAGACGGGTGCGCTTGTCAGTGATGATGCCACCGGCTGCACTGAACACCCTCTCAGATAGGACGCTGGCGGCAGGACAGGACAGCACCTCCAAGGCATATAGGGCAAGTTCAAGCCACAGGTCCAACTTCGACACCCAATACGTGTAGGGCGCAGAGGGGTCGGAGAGGACAGGGCTGTGGTCGGAAAGGTATTCCCGCAACATGCGCCTATACTTCTCACGCCTGGTGACACTAGGACCCTCCGTGGCGGCACTTTGGCGAGGGGGTGCCATCAAGGTGTCCCAGACCTTAGACAGTGTGCCCCTCGTTTGTGTGGACCGGTGAGAACTTGGTTGCCTACTGGAGGAACTGCCCTCCCTGCCGCCACTGTCACATGCTGGAAACATCTCCATCATATTCTGCACCAATTGCCTGTGGCAAGCATTGATGCGATTGGCCCTCCCCTCTACCGGAATAAAAGACGAGATGTTGTTTTTATACCGGGGGTCAAGGATAGCAAAGATCCAGTACTGGTTGTCCTCCATGATTTTGACAATACGCTTGTCGGTTGTAAAGCACCCCAACATGAACTCAGCCATGTCTGCCACAGTGTTAGTTGGCATGACTCCTCTGGCCCCACCGGAAAGTTCAATCTCCATTTCCTCCTCATCCTCCATGTCTACCCATCCGCGCTGCAACAATGGGACGATTCGAAGTTGCCCGGAAGCCTCCTGTATCACCATCACATCATCGGACAACTCTTCTTCCTCCTCCTCCTCCTCCTCCTCCATTAAACGCAGTGAAGCGGACAGATGTGTGGACCTACTCTCCAGCTGTGACGGATCGGATGCTATCCCTAACTCCTCTGTGTGATCTGAGTTATCCCTGATGTCAATCAGGGATTCTCTCAGAACACACAAGAGCGGGATTGTAAGGCTCACCATCGCATCCTCAGAGCTCACCCTCCTTGTGGACTCCTCAAAGACCCGTAGGATGTCACAAAGGTCTCTCATCCATGGCCACTCATGGATGTGAAACTGAGGCAGCTGACTTTGTGGCACCCTAGGGTTTTGTAGCTGGTATTCCATCAAAGGTCTCTGCTGCTCAACCACTCTATTCAACATCTGAAACGTTGAGTTCCA